>NW_026293268.1:0-80549 GCF_026419915.1 Harpia harpyja | reverse complement strand
CGTCGAAGAAAAGGTCCCCGGCAGCCGAGCCCTCGTCGAAGAAAAGGTCCCCGGCAGCCGAGCCCTCGTCGAAGAAAAGGTCCCCGGCAGCCGAGCCCTCGTCGAAGAAAAGGTCCCCGGCAGCCGAGCCCTCGTCGAAGAAAAGGTCCCCGGCAGCCGAGCCCTCGTCGAATATTTTTTCTTCGGCAGCCGAGCCCTCGTCGAAGAAAAGGTCCCCGGCAGCCGAGCCCTCGTCGAAGAAAAGGTCCCCGGCAGCCGAGCCCTCGTCGAAGAAAAGGTCCCCGGCAGCCGAGCCCTCGTCGAATATTTTTTCTTCGGCAGCCGAGCCCTCGTCGAAGAAAAGGTCCCCGGCAGCCGAGCCCTCGTCGAAGAAAAGGTCCCCGGCAGCCGAGCCCTCGTCGAATATTTTTTCTTCGGCAGCCGAGCCCTCGTCGAATATTTTTTCTTCGGCAGCCGAGCCCTCGTCGAAGAAAAGGTCCCCGGCAGCCGAGCCATCGTCGAAGAAAAGGTCCCCGGCAGCCGAGCCCTCGTCGAATATTTTTTCTTCGGCAGCCGAGCCCTCGTCGAAGAAAAGGTCCCCGGCAGCCGAGCCCTCGTCGAAGAAAAGGTCCCCGGCAGCCGAGC
This sequence comes from Harpia harpyja, assembly GCF_026419915.1. Lineage (NCBI taxonomy): Eukaryota > Metazoa > Chordata > Aves > Accipitriformes > Accipitridae > Harpia > Harpia harpyja. Next base: position 79,925 of record NW_026293268.1, on the reverse strand, counting down.
CCTCGTCGAATATTTTTTCTTCGGCAGCCGAGCCCTCGTCGAAGAAAAGGTCCCCGGCAGCCGAGCCCTCGTCGAAGAAAAGGTCCCCGGCAGCCGAGCCCTCGTCGAAGAAAAGGTCCCCGGCAGCCGAGCCCTCGTCGAATATTTTTTCTTCGGCAGCCGAGCCCTCGTCGAAGAAAAGGTCCCCGGCAGCCGAGCCCTTGTCGAATATTTTTTCTTCGGCAGCCGAGCCCTCGTCGAAGAAAAGGTCCCCGGCAGCCGAGCCCTCGTCGAAGAAAAGGTCCCCGGCAGCCGAGCCCTCGTCGAATATTTTTTCTTCGGCAGCCGAGCCCTCGTCGAATATTTTTTCTTCGGCAGCCGAGCCCTCGTCGAAGAAAAGGTCCCCGGCAGCCGAGCCCTCGTCGAATATTTTTTCTTCGGCAGCCGAGCCCTCGTCGAAGAAAAGGTCCCCGGCAGCCGAGCCCTCGTCGAAGAAAAGGTCCCCCGGCAGCCGAGCCCTCGTCGAATATTTTTTCTTCGGCAGCCGAGCCCTCGTCGAATATTTTTTCTTCGGCAGCCGAGCCCTCGTCGAAGAAAAGGTCCCCGGCAGCCGAGCCCTCGTCGAAGAAAAGGTCCCCGGCAGCCGAGCCCTCGTCGAAGAAAAGGTCCCCGGCAGCCGAGCCCTCGTCGAATATTTTTTCTTCGGCAGCCGAGCCCTCGTCGAATATTTTTTCTTCGGCAGCCGAGCCCTCGTCGAAGAAAAGGTCCCCGGCAGCCGAGCCCTCGTCGAATATTTTTTCTTCGGCAGCCGAGCCCTCGTCGAAGAAAAGGTCCCCGGCAGCCGAGCCCTCGTCGAAGAAAAGGTCCCCGGCAGCCGAGCCCTCGTCGAATATTTTTTCTTCGGCAGCCGAGCCCCTCGTCGAATATTTTTTCTTCGGCAGCCGAGCCCTCGTCGAAGAAAAGGTCCCCGGCAGCCGAGCCCTCGTCGAAGAAAAGGTCCCCGGCAGCCGAGCCCTCGTCGAATATTTTTTTCTTCGGCAGCCGAGCCCTCGTCGAATATTTTTTCTTCGGCAGCCGAGCCCTCGTCGAAGAAAAGGTCCCCGGCAGCCGAGCCCTCGTCGAAGAAAACGTCCCCGGCAGCCGAGCCCTCGTCGAATATTTTTTCTTCGGCAGCCGAGCCCTCGTCGAATATATTTTCTTCGGCAGCCGAGCCCTCGTCGAAGAAAAGGTCCCCGGCAGCCGAGCCCTCGTCGAATATTTTTTCTTCGGCAGCCGAGCCCCTCGTCGAAGAAAAGGTCCCCGGCAGCCGAGCCCTCGTCGAAGAAAAGGTCCCCGGCAGCCGAGCCCTCGTCGAATATTTTTTCTTCGGCAGCCGAGCCCTCGTCGAAGAAAAGGTCCCCGGCAGCCGAGCCCTCGTCGAATATTTTTTCTTCGGCAGCCGAGCCCTCGTCGAATATTTTTTCTTCGGCAGCCGAGCCCTCGTCGAAGAAAAGGTCCCCGGCAGCCGAGCCCTCGTCGAATATTTTTTCTTCGGCAGCCGAGCCCTCGTCGAAGAAAAGGTCCCCGGCAGCCGAGCCCTCGTCGAAGAAAAGGTCCCCGGCAGCCGAGCCCTCGTCGAATATTTTTTCTTCGGCAGCCGAGCCCTCGTCGAAGAAAAGGTCCCCGGCAGCCGAGCCCTCGTCGAAGAAAAGGTCCCCGGCAGCCGAGCCCTCGTCGAAGAAAAGGTCCCCGGCAGCCGAGCCCTCGTCGAATATTTTTTCTTCGGCAGCCGAGCCCTCGTCGAATATTTTTTCTTCGGCAGCCGAGCCCTCGTCGAAGAAAAGGTCCCCGGCAGCCGAGCCCTCGTCGAAGAAAAGGTCCCCGGCAGCCGAGCCCTCGTCGAAGAAAAGGTCCCCGCAGCCGAGCCCTCGTCGAATATTTTTTCTTCGGCAGCCGAGCCCTCGTCGAAGAAAAGGTCCCCGGCAGCCGAGCCCTCGTCGAATATATTTTCTTCGGCAGCCGAGCCCTCGTCGAAGAAAAGGTCCCCGGCAGCCGAGCCTCGTCGAATATTTTTTCTTCGGCAGCCGAGCCCTCGTCGAAGAACAGGTCCCCGGCAGCCGAGCCCTCGTCGAATATTTTTTCTTCGGCAGCCGAGCCCTCGTCGAATATTTTTTCTTCGGCAGCCGAGCCCTCGTCGAAGAAAAGGTCCCCGGCAGCCCAGCCCTCGTCGAAGAAAAGGTCCCCGGCAGCCGAGCCCTCGTCGAATATTTTTTCTTCGGCAGCCGAGCCCTCGTCGAATATTTTTTCTTCGGCAGCCGAGCCCTCGTCGAAGAAAAGGTCCCCGGCAGCCGAGCCCTCGTCGAAGAAAAGGTCCCCGGCAGCCGAGCCCTCGTCGAATATTTTTTCTTCGGCAGCCGAGCCCTCGTCGAAGAAAAGGTCCCCCGGCAGCCGAGCCCTCGTCGAATATTTTTTCTTCGGCAGCCGAGCCCTCGTCGAAGAAAAGGTCCCCGGCAGCCGAGCCCTCGTCGAATAGTTTTTCTTCGGCAGCCGAGCCCTCGTCGAAGAACAGGTCCCCGGCAGCCGAGCCCTCGTCGAATATTTTTTCTTCGGCAGCCGAGCCCTCGTCGAATATTTTTTCTTCGGCAGCCGAGCCCTCGTCGAATATTTTTTCTTCGGCAGCCGAGCCCTCGTCGAAGAAAAGGTCCCCGGCAGCCGAGCCCTCGTCGAAGAAAAGGTCCCCGGCAGCCGAGCCCTCGTCGAAGAAAAGGTCCCCGGCAGCCGAGCCCTCGTCGAAGAAAAGGTCCCCGGCAGCCGAGCCCTCGTCGAATATATTTTCTTCGGCAGCCGAGCCCCTCGTCGAAGAAAAGGTCCCCGGCAGCCGAGCCCTCGTCGAATATTTTTTCTTCGGCAGCCGGGCCCTCGTCGAAGAACAGGTCCCCGGCAGCCGAGCCCTCGTCGAAGAAAAGGTCCCCGGCAGCCGAGCCCTCGTTGAAAATTTTTCTTCGGCAGCCGAGCCCTCGTCGAAGAAAAGGTCCCCGGCAGCCGAGCCCTCGTCGAAGAAAAGGTCCCCCGGCAGCCGAGCCCTCGTCGAATATATTTTCTTCGGCAGCCGAGCCCTCGTCGAAGAAAAGGTCCCCGGCAGCCGAGCCCTCGTCGAAGAAAAGGTCCCCGGCAGCCGAGCCCTCGTCGAAGAAAATGTCCCCGGCAGCCGAGCCCTCGTCGAATATATTTTCTTCGGCAGCCGAGCCCTCGTCGAAGAAAAGGTCCCCGGCAGCCGAGCCCTCGTCGAATATTTTTTCTTCGGCAGCCGAGCCCTCGTCGAATATTTTTTCTTCGGCAGCCGAGCCCTCGTCGAAGAACAGGTCCCCGGCAGCCGAGCCCTCGTCGAAGAAAAGGTCCCCGGCAGCCGAGCCCTCGTCGAATATATTTTCTTCGGCAGCCGAGCCCTCGTCGAAGAAAAGGTCCCCGGCAGCCGAGCCCTCGTCGAATATTTTTTCTTCGGCAGCCGAGCCCTCGTCGAAGAACAGGTCCCCGGCAGCCGAGCCCTCGTCGAAGAAAAGGTCCCCGGCAGCCGAGCCCTCGTCGAAGAAAAGGTCCCCGGCAGCCGAGCCCTCGTCGAAGAAAAGGTCCCCGGCAGCCGAGCCCTCGTCGAATATATTTTCTTCGGCAGCCGAGCCCCTCGTCGAAGAAAAGGTCCCCGGCAGCCGAGCCCTCGTCGAATATTTTTTCTTCGGCAGCCGAGCCCTCGTCGAAGAACAGGTCCCCGGCAGCCGAGCCCTCGTCGAATATTTTTTCTTCGGCAGCCGAGCCCTCGTCGAATATATTTTCTTCGGCAGCCGAGCCCTCGTCGAAGAAAAGGTCCCCGGCAGCCGAGCCCTCGTCGAATATTTTTTCTTCGGCAGCCGAGCCCTCGTCGAAGAACAGGTCCCCGGCAGCCGAGCCCTCGTCGAATATTTTTTCTTCGGCAGCCGAGCCCTCGTCGAAGAAAAGGTCCCCGGCAGCCGAGCCCTCGTCGAAGAAAAGGTCCCCGGCAGCCGAGCCCTCGTCGAATATTTTTTCTTCGGCAGCCGAGCCCTCGTCGAATATTTTTTCTTCGGCAGCCGAGCCCTCGTCGAAGAAAAGGTCCCCGGCAGCCGAGCCCTCGTCGAATATTTTTTCTTCGGCAGCCGAGCCCTCGTCGAATATTTTTTCTTCGGCAGCCGAGCCCTCGTCGAAGAAAAGGTCCCCGGCAGCCGAGCCCTCGTCGAAGAAAAGGTCCCCGGCAGCCGAGCCCTCGTCGAAGAAAAGGTCCCCGGCAGCCGAGCCCTCGTCGAATATTTTTTCTTCGGCAGCCGAGCCCTCGTCGAAGAACAGGTCCCCGGCAGCCGAGCCCTCGTCGAATATTTTTTCTTCGGCAGCCGAGCCCCTCGTCGAATATTTTTTCTTCGGCAGCCGAGCCCTCGTCGAAGAACAGGTCCCCGGCAGCCGAGCCCTCGTCGAGGAATAGGTCCCCGGCAGCCGAGCCCTCGTCGAAGAAAAGGTCCCCGGCAGCCGAGCCCTCGTCGAAGAAAAGGTCCCCGGCAGCCGAGCCCTCGTCGAAGAAAAGGTCCCCGGCAGCCGAGCCCTCGTCGAAGAAAAGGTCCCCGGCAGCCGAGCCCTCGTCGAAGAAAAGGTCCCCGGCAGCCGAGCCCTCGTCGAAGAAAAGGTCCCCGGCAGCCGAGCCCTCGTCGAAGAAAAGGTCCCCGGCAGCCGAGCCCTCGTCGAAGAAAAGGTCCCCGGCAGCCGAGCCCTCGTCGAAGAAAAGGTCCCCCGGCAGCCGAGCCCTTCGTCGAAGAAAAGGTCCCCCGGCAGCCGAGCCCTCGTCGAATATTTTTTCTTCGGCAGCCGAGCCCTCGTCGAATATTTTTTCATCGGCAGCCGAGCCCCTCGTCGAATATTTTTTCATCGGCAGCCGAGCCCTCGTCGAAGAAAAGGTCCCCGGCAGCCGAGCCCTCGTCGAATATATTTTCTTTCGGCAGCCGAGCCCTCGTCGAAGAAAAGGTCCCCGGCAGCCGAGCCCTCGTCGAATATTTTTTCTTCGGCAGCCGAGCCCTCGTCGAAGAAAAGGTCCCCGGCAGCCGAGCCCTCGTCGAAGAAAAGGTCCCCGGCAGCCGAGCCCTCGTCGAAGAAAAGGTCCCCGGCAGCCGAGCCCTCGTCGAATATTTTTTCTTCGGCAGCCGAGCCCTCGTCGAATATTTTTTCTTCGGCAGCCGAGCCCTCGTCGAAGAAAAGGTCCCCGGCAGCCGAGCCCTCGTCGAAGAAAAGGTCCCCGGCAGCCGAGCCCTCGTCGAAGAAAAGGTCCCCGCAGCCGAGCCCTCGTCGAATATTTTTTCTTCGGCAGCCGAGCCCTCGTCGAAGAAAAGGTCCCCGGCAGCCGAGCCCTCGTCGAATATATTTTCTTCGGCAGCCGAGCCCTCGTCGAAGAAAAGGTCCCCGGCAGCCGAGCCTCGTCGAATATTTTTTCTTCGGCAGCCGAGCCCTCGTCGAAGAACAGGTCCCCGGCAGCCGAGCCCTCGTCGAATATTTTTTCTTCGGCAGCCGAGCCCTCGTCGAATATTTTTTCTTCGGCAGCCGAGCCCTCGTCGAAGAAAAGGTCCCCGGCAGCCCAGCCCTCGTCGAAGAAAAGGTCCCCGGCAGCCGAGCCCTCGTCGAATATTTTTTCTTCGGCAGCCGAGCCCTCGTCGAATATTTTTTCTTCGGCAGCCGAGCCCTCGTCGAAGAAAAGGTCCCCGGCAGCCGAGCCCCTCGTCGAAGAAAAGGTCCCCGGCAGCCGAGCCCTCGTCGAATATTTTTTCTTCGGCAGCCGAGCCCTCGTCGAAGAAAAGGTCCCCGGCAGCCGAGCCCTCGTCGAATATTTTTTCTTCGGCAGCCGAGCCCTCGTCGAAGAAAAGGTCCCCGGCAGCCGAGCCCTCGTCGAATAGTTTTTCTTCGGCAGCCGAGCCCTCGTCGAAGAACAGGTCCCCGGCAGCCGAGCCCTCGTCGAATATTTTTTCTTCGGCAGCCGAGCCCTCGTCGAATATTTTTTCTTCGGCAGCCGAGCCCTCGTCGAATATTTTTTCTTCGGCAGCCGAGCCCTCGTCGAAGAAAAGGTCCCCGGCAGCCGAGCCCTCGTCGAAGAAAAGGTCCCCGGCAGCCGAGCCCTCGTCGAAGAAAAGGTCCCCGGCAGCCGAGCCCTCGTCGAAGAAAAGGTCCCCGGCAGCCGAGCCCTCGTCGAATATATTTTCTTCGGCAGCCGAGCCCTCGTCGAAGAAAAGGTCCCCGGCAGCCGAGCCCTCGTCGAATATTTTTTCTTCGGCAGCCGGGCCCTCGTCGAAGAACAGGTCCCCGGCAGCCGAGCCCTCGTCGAAGAAAAGGTCCCCGGCAGCCGAGCCCTCGTTGAAAATTTTTTCTTCGGCAGCCGAGCCCTCGTCGAAGAAAAGGTCCCCGGCAGCCGAGCCCTCGTCGAAGAAAAGGTCCCCGGCAGCCGAGCCCTCGTCGAATATATTTTCTTCGGCAGCCGAGCCCTCGTCGAAGAAAAGGTCCCCGGCAGCCGAGCCCTCGTCGAAGAAAAGGTCCCCGGCAGCCGAGCCCTCGTCGAAGAAAATGTCCCCGGCAGCCGAGCCCTCGTCGAATATATTTTCTTCGGCAGCCGAGCCCTCGTCGAAGAAAAGGTCCCCGGCAGCCGAGCCCTCGTCGAATATTTCTTCTTCGGCAGCCGAGCCCTCGTCGAATATTTTTTCTTCGGCAGCCGAGCCCTCGTCGAAGAACAGGTCCCCGGCAGCCGAGCCCTCGTCGAAGAAAAGGTCCCCGGCAGCCGAGCCCTCGTCGAATATATTTTCTTCGGCAGCCGAGCCCTCGTCGAAGAAAAGGTCCCCGGCAGCCGAGCCCTCGTCGAATATTTTTTCTTCGGCAGCCGAGCCCTCGTCGAAGAACAGGTCCCCGGCAGCCGAGCCCTCGTCGAAGAAAAGGTCCCCGGCAGCCGAGCCCTCGTCGAAGAAAAGGTCCCCGGCAGCCGAGCCCTCGTCGAAGAAAAGGTCCCCGGCAGCCGAGCCCTCGTCGAATATATTTTCTTCGGCAGCCGAGCCCTCGTCGAAGAAAAGGTCCCCGGCAGCCGAGCCCCTCGTCGAATATTTTTTCTTCGGCAGCCGAGCCCTCGTCGAAGAACAGGTCCCCGGCAGCCGAGCCCTCGTCGAATATTTTTTCTTCGGCAGCCGAGCCCTCGTCGAATATATTTTCTTCGGCAGCCGAACCCTCGTCGAAGAAAAGGTCCCCGGCAGCCGAGCCCTCGTCGAATATTTTTTCTTCGGCAGCCGAGCCCTCGTCGAAGAACAGGTCCCCGGCAGCCGAGCCCTCGTCGAATATTTTTTCTTCGGCAGCCGAGCCCTCGTCGAAGAAAAGGTCCCCGGCAGCCGAGCCCTCGTCGAATATTTTTTCTTCGGCAGCCGAGCCCTCGTCGAATATTTTTTCTTCGGCAGCCGAGCCCTCGTCGAATATTTTTTCTTCGGCAGCCGAGCCCTCGTCGAAGAAAAGGTCCCCGGCAGCCGAGCCCTCGTCGAAGAAAAGGTCCCCGGCAGCCGAGCCCTCGTCGAATATTTTTTCTTCGGCAGCCGAGCCCTCGTCGAAGAAAAGGTCCCCGGCAGCCGAGCCCTCGTCGAATATATTTTCTTCGGCAGCCGAGCCCTCGTCGAAGAAAAGGTCCCCGGCAGCCGAGCCCTCGTCGAATATTTTTTCTTCGGCAGCCGAGCCCTCGTCGAATATTTTTTCTTCGGCAGCCGAGCCCTCGTCGAAGAACAGGTCCCCGGCAGCCGAGCCCTCGTCGAATATTTTTTCTTCGGCAGCCGAGCCCTCGTCGAATATTTTTTCTTCGGCAGCCGAGCCCTCGTCGAAGAAAAGGTCCCCGGCAGCCGAGCCCTCGTCGAATATTTTTTCTTCGGCAGCCGAGCCCTCGTCGAAGAAAAGGTCCCCGGCAGCCGAGCCCTCGTCGAAGAAAAGGTCCCCGGCAGCCGAGCCCTCGTCGAAGAAAAGGTCCCCGGCAGCCGAGCCCTCATCGAAGAAAAGGTCCCCGGCAGCCGAGCCCTCGTCGAAGAAAAGGTCCCCGGCAGCCGAGCCCTCGTCGAAGAAAAGGTCCCCGGCAGCCGAGCCCTCGTCGAATATTTTTTCTTCGGCAGCCGAGCCCTCGTCGAATATTTTTTCATCGGCAGCCGAGCCCTCGTCGAAGAAAAGGTCCCCGGCAGCCGAGCCCTCGTCGAATATATTTTCTTCGGCAGCCGAGCCCTCGTCGAAGAAAAGGTCCCCGGCAGCCGAGCCCTCGTCGAATATTTTTTCTTCGGCAGCCGAGCCCTCGTCGAAGAACAGGTCCCCGGCAGCCGAGCCCTCGTCGAATATTTTTTCTTCGGCAGCCGAGCCCTCGTCGAATATTTTTTCTTCGGCAGCCGAGCCCTCGTCGAAGAAAAGGTCCCCGGCAGCCGAGCCCTCGTCGAGGAATAGGTCCCCGGCAGCCGAGCCCTCGTCGAAGAAAAGGTCCCCGGCAGCCGAGCCCTCGTCGAAGAAAAGGTCCCCGGCAGCCGAGCCCTCGTCGAAGAAAAGGTCCCCGGCAGCCGAGCCCTCGTCGAAGAAAAGGTCCCCGGCAGCCGAGCCCTCGTCGAAGAAAAGGTCCCCGGCAGCCGAGCCCTCGTCGAAGAAAAGGTCCCCGGCAGCCGAGCCCTCGTCGAAGAAAAGGTCCCCGGCAGCCGAGCCCTCGTCGAATATATTTTCTTCGGCAGCCGAGCCCTCGTCGAAGAAAAGGTCCCCGGCAGCCGAGCCCTCGTCGAATATTTTTTCTTCGGCAGCCGAGCCCTCGTCGAAGAACAGGTCCCCGGCAGCCGAGCCCTCGTCGAAGAAAAGGTCCCCGGCAGCCGAGCCCTCGTCGAAGAAAAGGTCCCCGGCAGCCGAGCCCTCGTCGAAGAAAAGGTCCCCGGCAGCCGAGCCCTCGTCGAAGAAAAGGTCCCCGGCAGCCGAGCCCTCGTCGAAGAAAAGGTCCCCGGCAGCCGAGCCCTCGTCGAAGAAAAGGTCCCCGGCAGCCGAGCCCTCGTCGAATATTTTTTCTTCGGCAGCCGAGCCCTCGTCGAAGAACAGGTCCCCGGCAGCCGAGCCCTCGTCGAAGAACAGGTCCCCGGCAGCCGAGCCCTCGTCGAAGAAAAGGTCCCCGGCAGCCGAGCCCTCGTCGAAGAAAAGGTCCCCGGCAGCCGAGCCCTCGTCGAAGAAAAGGTCCCCGGCAGCCGAGCCCTCGTCGAATATTTTTTCTTCGGCAGCCGAGCCCTCGTCGAAGAACAGGTCCCCGGCAGCCGAGCCCTCGTCGAATATTTTTTCTTCGGCAGCCGAGCCCTCGTCGAATATTTTTTCTTCGGCAGCCGAGCCCTCGTCGAAGAAAAGGTCCCCGGCAGCCGAGCCCTCGTCGAAGAAAAGGTCCCCGGCAGCCGAGCCCTCGTCGAAGAAAAGGTCCCCGGCAGCCGAGCCCTCGTCGAAGAACAGGTCCCCGGCAGCCGAGCCCTCGTCGAAGAACAGGTCCCCGGCAGCCGAGCCCTCGTCGAAGAAAAGGTCCCCGGCAGCCGAGCCCTCGTCGAAGAAAAGGTCCCCGGCAGCCGAGCCCTCGTCGAAGAAAAGGTCCCCGGCAGCCGAGCCCTCGTCGAAGAAAAGGTCCCCGGCAGCCGAGCCCTCGTCGAATATATTTTCTTCGGCAGCCGAGCCCTCGTCGAATATTTTTTCTTCGGCAGCCGAGCCCTCGTCGAAGAACAGGTCCCCGGCAGCCGAGCCCTCGTCGAATATTTTTTCTTCGGCAGCCGAGCCCTCGTCGAATATATTTTCTTCGGCAGCCGAGCCCTCGTCGAAGAACAGGTCCCCGGCAGCCGAGACCTCGTCGAATATTTTTTCTTTGGCAGCCGAGCCCTCGTCGAATATTTTTTCTTCGGCAGCCGAGCCCTCGTCGAAGAAAAGGTCCCCGGCAGCCGAGCCCTCGTCGAAGAAAAGGTCCCCGGCAGCCGAGCCCTCGTCGAAGAACAGGTCCCCGGCAGCCGAGCCCTCGTCGAAGAACAGGTCCCCGGCAGCCGAGCCCTCGTCGAAGAACAGGTCCCCGGCAGCCGAGCCCTCGTCGAAGAACAGGTCCCCGGCAGCCGAGCCCTCGTCGAAGAACAGGTCCCCGGCAGCCGAGCCCTCGTCGAAGAACAGGTCCCCGGCAGCCGAGCCCTCGTCGAAGAAAAGGTCCCCGGCAGCCGAGCCCTCGTCGAAGAAAAGGTCCCCGGCAGCCGAGCCCTCGTCGAAGAAAAGGTCCCCGGCAGCCGAGCCCTCGTCGAAGAAAAGGTCCCCGGCAGCCGAGCCCTCGTCGAATATTTTTTCTTCGGCAGCCGAGCCCTCGTCGAAGAAAAGGTCCCCGGCAGCCGAGCCCTCGTCGAAGAAAAGGTCCCCGGCAGCCGAGCCCTCGTCGAAGAAAAGGTCCCCGGCAGCCGAGCCCTCGTCGAAGAAAAGGTCCCCGGCAGCCGAGCCCTCGTCGAATATTTTTTCTTCGGCAGCCGAGCCCTCGTCGAAGAACAGGTCCCCGGCAGCCGAGCCCTCGTCGAATATTTTTTCTTCTGCAGCCGAGCCCTCGTCGAATATTTTTTCTTCGGCAGCCGAGCCCTCGTCGAAGAAAAGGTCCCCGGCAGCCGAGCCCTCGTCGAATATATTTTCTTCGGCAGCCGAGCCCTCGTCGAAGAAAAGGTCCCCGGCAGCCGAGCCCTCGTCGAATATTTTTTCTTCGGCAGCCGAGCCCTCGTCGAATATTTTTTCTTCGGCAGCCGAGCCCTCGTCGAAGAAAAAGTCCCCGGCAGCCGAGCCCTCGTCGAAGAAAAGGTCCCCGGCAGCCGAGCCCTCGTCGAATATTTTTTCTTCGGCAGCCGAGCCCTCGTCGAAGAAAAGGTCCCCGGCAGCCGAGCCCTCGTCGAAGAAAAGGTCCCCGGCAGCCGAGCCCTCGTCGAAGAAAAGGTCCCCGGCAGCCGAGCCCTCGTCGAAGAAAAGGTCCCCGGCAGCCGAGCCCTCGTCGAATATTTTTTCTTCGGCAGCCGAGCCCTCGTCGAAGAACAGGTCCCCGGCAGCCGAGCCCTCGTCGAATATTTTTTCTTCTGCAGCCGAGCCCTCGTCGAATATTTTTTCTTCGGCAGCCGAGCCCTCGTCGAAGAAAAGGTCCCCGGCAGCCGAGCCCTCGTCGAATATATTTTCTTCGGCAGCCGAGCCCTCGTCGAAGAAAAGGTCCCCGGCAGCCGAGCCCTCGTCGAATATTTTTTCTTCGGCAGCCGAGCCCTCGTCGAATATTTTTTCTTCGGCAGCCGAGCCCTCGTCGAAGAAAAGGTCCCCGGCAGCCGAGCCCTCGTCGAAGAAAAGGTCCCCGGCAGCCGAGCCCTCGTCGAATATTTTTTCTTCGGCAGCCGAGCCCTCGTCGAAGAAAAGGTCCCCGGCAGCCGAGCCCTCGTCGAAGAAAAGGTCCCCGGCAGCCGAGCCCTCGTCGAAGAAAAGGTCCCCGGCAGCCGAGCCCTCGTCGAAGAAAAGGTCCCCGGCAGCCGAGCCCTCGTCGAATATTTTTTCTTCGGCAGCCGAGCCCTCGTCGAAGAACAGGTCCCCGGCAGCCGAGCCCTCGTCGAATATTTTTTCTTCTGCAGCCGAGCCCTCGTCGAATATTTTTTCTTCGGCAGCCGAGCCCTCGTCGAAGAAAAGGTCCCCGGCAGCCGAGCCCTCGTCGAATATATTTTCTTCGGCAGCCGAGCCCTCGTCGAAGAAAAGGTCCCCGGCAGCCGAGCCCTCGTCGAATATTTTTTCTTCGGCAGCCGAGCCCTCGTCGAAGAACAGGTCCCCGGCAGCCGAGCCCTCGTCGAATATTTTTTCTTCGGCAGCCGAGCCCTCGTCGAATATTTTTTCTTCGGCAGCCGAGCCCTCGTCGAATATTTTTTCTTCGGCAGCCGAGCCCTCGTCGAATATTTTTTCTTCGGCAGCCGAGCCCTCGTCGAAGAAAAGGTCCCCGGCAGCCGAGCCCTCGTCGAAGAAAAGGTCCCCGGCAGCCGAGCCCTCGTCGAAGAAAAGGTCCCCGGCAGCCGAGCCCTCGTCGAAGAAAAGGTCCCCGGCAGCCGAGCCCTCGTCGAAGAAAAGGTCCCCGGCAGCCGAGCCCTCGTCGAAGAAAAGGTCCCCGGCAGCCGAGCCCTCGTCGAAGAACAGGTCCCCGGCAGCCGAGCCCTCGTCGAAGAAAAGGTCCCCGGCAGCCGAGCCCTCGTCGAAGAACAGGTCCCCGGCAGCCGAGCCCTCGTCGAATATTTTTTCTTCGGCAGCCGAGCCCTCGTCGAAGAACAGGTCCCCGGCAGCCGAGCCCTCGTCGAATATTTTTTCTTCGGCAGCCGAGCCCTCGTCGAAGAACAGGTCCCCGGCAGCCGAGCCCTCGTCGAATATTTTTTCTTCGGCAGCCGAGCCCTCGTCGAAGAAAAGGTCCCCGGCAGCCGAGCCCTCGTCGAATATTTTTTCTTCGGCAGCCGAGCCCTCGTCGAAGAACAGGTCCCCGGCAGCCGAGCCCTCGTCGAATATTTTTTCTTCGGCAGCCGAGCCCTCGTCGAATATTTTTTCTTCGGCAGCCGAGCCCTCGTCGAATATTTTTTCTTCGGCAGCCGAGCCCTCGTCGAAGAAAAGGTCCCCGGCAGCCGAGCCCTCGTCGAATATTTTTTCTTCGGCAGCCGAGCCCTCGTCGAAGAAAAGGTCCCCGGCAGCCGAGCCCTCGTCGAATATTTTTTCTTCGGCAGCCGAGCCCTCGTCGAAGAACAGGTCCCCGGCAGCCGAGCCCTCGTCGAATATTTTTTCTTCTGCAGCCGAGCCCTCGTCGAATATTTTTTCTTCGGCAGCCGAGCCCTCGTCGAATATTTTTTCTTCGGCAGCCGAGCCCTCGTCGAAGAAAAGGTCCCCGGCAGCCGAGCCCTCGTCGAAGAAAAGGTCCCCGGCAGCCGAGCCCTCGTCGAATATTTTTTCTTCGGCAGCCGAGCCCTCGTCGAAGAACAGGTCCCCGGCAGCCGAGCCCTCGTCGAATATTTTTTCTTCTGCAGCCGAGCCCTCGTCGAATATTTTTTCTTCGGCAGCCGAGCCCTCGTCGAAGAAAAGGTCCCCGGCAGCCGAGCCCTCGTCGAATATATTTTCTTCGGCAGCCGAGCCCTCGTCGAAGAAAAGGTCCCCGGCAGCCGAGCCCTCGTCGAAGAAAAGGTCCCCGGCAGCCGAGCCCTCGTCGAAGAAAAGGTCCCCGGCAGCCGAGCCCTCGTCGAAGAAAAGGTCCCCGGCAGCCGAGCCCTCGTCGAATAATTTTTCTTCGGCAGCCGAGCCCTCGTCGAAGAAAAGGTCCCCGGCAGCCGAGCCCTCGTCGAAGAAAAGGTCCCCGGCAGCCGAGCCCTCGTCGAAGAAAAGGTCCCCGGCAGCCGAGCCCTCGTCGAAGAAAAGGTCCCCGGCAGCCGAGCCCTCGTCGAATATTTTTTCTTCGGCAGCCGAGCCCTCGTCGAAGAACAGGTCCCCGGCAGCCGAGCCCTCGTCGAATATTTTTTCTACGGCAGCCGAGCCCTCGTCGAATATTTTTTCTTCGGCAGCCGAGCCCTCGTCGAAGAAAAGGTCCCCGGCAGCCGAGCCCTCGTCGAATATATTTTCTTCGGCAGCCGAGCCCTCGTCGAAGAAAAGGTCCCCGGCAGCCGAGCCCTCGTCGAATATTTTTTCTTCGGCAGCCGAGCCCTCGTCGAAGAACAGGTCCCCGGCAGCCGAGCCCTCGTCGAATATTTTTTCTTCGGCAGCCGAGCCCTCGTCGAATATTTTTTCTTCGGCAGCCGAGCCCTCTTCGAATATTTTTTCTTCAGCAGCCGAGCCCTCGTCGAATATTTTTTCTTCGGCAGCCGAGCCCTCGTCGAAGAAAAGGTCCCCGGCAGCCGAGCCCTCGTCGAAGAAAAGGTCCCCGGCAGCCGAGCCCTCGTCGAAGAAAAGGTCCCCGGCAGCCGAGCCCTCGTCGAAGAAAAGGTCCCCGGCAGCCGAGCCCTCGTCGAAGAAAAGGTCCCCGGCAGCCGAGCCCTCGTCGAAGAACAGGTCCCTGGCAGCCGAGCCCTCGTCGAATATTTTTTCTTCGGCAGCCGAGCCCTCGTCGAAGAACAGGTCCCCGGCAGCCGAGCCCTCGTCGAATATTTTTTCTTCGGCAGCCGAGCCCTCGTCGAAGAACAGGTCCCCGGCAGCCGAGCCCTCGTCGAATATTTTTTCTTCGGCAGCCGAGCCCTCGTCGAAGAAAAGGTCCCCGGCAGCCGAGCCCTCGTCGAATATTTTTTCTTCGGCAGCCGAGCCCTCGTCGAAGAACAGGTCCCCGGCAGCCGAGCCCTCGTCGAATATTTTTTCTTCGGCAGCCGAGCCCTCGTCGAATATTTTTTCTTCGGCAGCCGAGCCCTCGTCGAAGAAAAGGTCCCCGGCAGCCGAGCCCTCGTCGAAGAAAAGGTCCCCGGCAGCCGAGCCCTCGTCGAATATTTTTTCTTCGGCAGCCGAGCCCTCGTCGAAGAAAAGGTCCCCGGCAGCCGAGCCCTCGTCGAATATATTTTCTTCGGCAGCCGAGCCCTCGTCGAAGAAAAGGTCCCCGGCAGCCGAGCCCTCGTCGAATATTTTTTCTTCGGCAGCCGAGCCCTCGTCGAAGAACAGGTCCCCGGCAGCCGAGCCCTCGTCGAATATTTTTTCTTCTGCAGCCGAGCCCTCGTCGAATATTTTTTCTTCGGCAGCCGAGCCCTCGTCGAATATTTTTTCTTCGGCAGCCGAGCCCTCGTCGAAGAAAAGGTCCCCGGCAGCCGAGCCCTCGTCGAAGAAAAGGTCCCCGGCAGCCGAGCCCTCGTCGAAGAAAAGGTCCCCGGCAGCCGAGCCCTCGTCGAAGAAAAGGTCCCCGGCAGCCGAGCCCTCGTCGAATATATTTTCTTCGGCAGCCGAGCCCTCGTCGAATATTTTTTCTTCGGCAGCCGAGCCCTCGTCGAATATTTTTTCTTCGGCAGCCGAGCCCTCGTCGAAGAAAAGGTCCCCGGCAGCCGAGCCCTCGTCGAAGAAAAGGTCCCCGGCAGCCGAGCCCTCGTCGAAGAAAAGGTCCCCGGCAGCCGAGCCCTCGTCGAAGAAAAGGTCCCCGGCAGCCGAGCCCTCGTCGAATATATTTTCTTCTGCAGCCGAGCCCTCGTCGAATATTTTTTCTTCGGCAGCCGAGCCCTCGTCGAATATTTTTTCTTCGGCAGCCGAGCCCTCGTCGAATATTTTTTCTTCGGCAGCCGAGCCCTCGTCGAATATTTTTTCTTCGGCAGCCGAGCCCTCGTCGAAGAAAAGGTCCCCGGCAGCCGAGCCCTCGTCGAATATTTTTTCTTCGGCAGCCGAGCCCTCGTCGAAGAAAAGGTCCCCGGCAGCCGAGCCCTCGTCGAATATATTTTCTTCGGCAGCCGAGCCCTCGTCGAAGAAAAGGTCCCCGGCAGCCGAGCCCTCGTCGAATATTTTTTCTTCGGCAGCCGAGCCCTCGTCGAAGAACAGGTCCCCGGCAGCCGAGCCCTCGTCGAATATTTTTTCTTCTGCAGCCGAGCCCTCGTCGAATATTTTTTCTTCGGCAGCCGAGCCCTCGTCGAATATTTTTTCTTCGGCAGCCGAGCCCTCGTCGAAGAAAAGGTCCCCGGCAGCCGAGCCCTCGTCGAAGAAAAGGTCCCCGGCAGCCGAGCCCTCGTCGAAGAAAAGGTCCCCGGCAGCCGAGCCCTCGTCGAAGAAAAGGTCCCCGGCAGCCGAGCCCTCGTCGAAGAAAAGGTCCCCGGCAGCCGAGCCCTCGTCGAATATATTTTCTTCTGCAGCCGAGCCCTCGTCGAATATTTTTTCTTCGGCAGCCGAGCCCTCGTCGAATATTTTTTCTTCGGCAGCCGAGCCCTCGTCGAAGAAAAGGTCCCCGGCAGCCGAGCCCTCGTCGAAGAAAAGGTCCCCGGCAGCCGAGCCCTCGTCGAATATATTTTCTTCTGCAGCCGAGCCCTCGTCGAATATTTTTTCTTCGGCAGCCGAGCCCTCGTCGAATATTTTTTCTTCGGCAGCCGAGCCCTCGTCGAATATTTTTTCTTCGGCAGCCGAGCCCTCGTCGAAGAAAAGGTCCCCGGCAGCCGAGCCCTCGTCGAAGAAAAGGTCCCCGGCAGCCGAGCCCTCGTCGAAGAAAAGGTCCCCGGCAGCCGAGCCCTCGTCGAAGAAAAGGTCCCCGGCAGCCGAGCCCTCGTCGAAGAAAAGGTCCCCGGCAGCCGAGCCCTCGTCGAAGAAAAGGTCCCCGGCAGCCGAGCCCTCGTCGAAGAAAAGGTCCCCGGCAGCCGAGCCCTCGTCGAAGAAAAGGTCCCCGGCAGCCGAGCCCTCGTCGAAGAAAAGGTCCCCGGCAGCCGAGCCCTCGTCGAATATTTTTTCTTCGGCAGCCGAGCCCTCGTCGAATATTTTTTCTTCGGCAGCCGAGCCCTCGTCGAAGAAAAGGTCCCCGGCAGCCGAGCCCTCGTCGAAGAAAAGGTCCCCGGCAGCCGAGCCCTCGTCGAAGAAAAGGTCCCCGGCAGCCGAGCCCTCGTCGAAGAACAGGTCCCCGGCATCCGAGCCCTCGTCGAATATTTTTTCTTCGGCAGCCGAGCCCTCGTCGAATATTTTTTCTTCGGCAGCCGAGCCCTCGTCGAAGAAAAGGTCCCCGGCAGCCGAGCCCTCGTCGAATATATTTTCTTCGGCAGCCGAGCCCTCGTCGAAGAAAAGGTCCCCGGCAGCCGAGCCCTCGTCGAATATTTTTTCTTCGGCAGCCGAGCCCTCGTCGAAGAACAGGTCCCCGGCAGCCGAGCCCTCGTCGAATATTTTTTCTTCGGCAGCCGAGCCCTCGTCGAATATTTTTTCTTCGGCAGCCGAGCCCTCGTCGAATATTTTTTCTTCGGCAGCCGAGCCCTCGTCGAAGAAAAGGTCCCCGGCAGCCGAGCCCTCGTCGAAGAAAAGGTCCCCGGCAGCCGAGCCCTCGTCGAAGAAAAGGTCCCCGGCAGCCGAGCCCTCGTCGAAGAAAAGGTCCCCGGCAGCCGAGCCCTCGTCGAAGAAAAGGTCCCCGGCAGCCGAGCCCTCGTCGAAGAAAAGGTCCCCGGCAGCCGAGCCCTCGTCGAAGAAAAGGTCCCCGGCAGCCGAGCCCTCGTCGAAGAAAAGGTCCCCGGCAGCCGAGCCCTCGTCGAAGAAAAGGTCCCCGGCAGCCGAGCCCTCGTCGAAGAACAGGTCCCCGGCAGCCGAGCCCTCGTCGAATATTTTTTCTTCGGCAGCCGAGCCCTCGTCGAAGAACAGGTCCCCGGCAGCCGAGCCCTCATCGAAGAACAGGTCCCCGGCAGCCGAGCCCTCGTCGAATATTTTTTCTTTGGCAGCCGAGCCCTCGTCGAAGAAAAGGTCCCCGGCAGCCGAGCCCTCGTCGAATATTTTTTCTTCGGCAGCCGAGCCCTCGTCGAAGAACAGGTCCCCGGCAGCCGAGCCCTCGTCGAATATTTTTTCTTCGGCAGCCGAGCCCTCGTCGAATATTTTTTCTTCGGCAGCCGAGCCCTCGTCGAATATTTTTTCTTCGGCAGCCGAGCCCTCGTCGAAGAAAAGGTCCCCGGCAGCCGAGCCCTCGTCGAAGAAAAGGTCCCCGGCAGCCGAGCCCTCGTCGAATATTTTTTCTTCGGCAGCCGAGCCCTCGTCGAAGAAAAGGTCCCCGGCAGCCGAGCCCTCGTCGAATATATTTTCTTCGGCAGCCGAGCCCTCGTCGAAGAAAAGGTCCCCGGCAGCCGAGCCCTCGTCGAATATTTTTTCTTCGGCAGCCGAGCCCTCGTCGAAGAACAGGTCCCCGGCAGCCGAGCCCTCGTCGAATATTTTTTCTTCTGCAGCCGAGCCCTCGTCGAATATTTTTTCTTCGGCAGCCGACCCCTCGTCGAATATTTTTTCTTCGGCAGCCGAGCCCTCGTCGAAGAAAAGGTCCCCGGCAGCCGAGCCCTCGTCGAAGAAAAGGTCCCCGGCAGCCGAGCCCTCGTCGAAGAAAAGGTCCCCGGCAGCCGAGCCCTCGTCGAAGAAAAGGTCCCCGGCAGCCGAGCCCTCGTCGAAGAAAAGGTCCCCGGCAGCCGAGCCCTCGTCGAATATATTTTCTTCTGCAGCCGAGCCCTCGTCGAATATTTTTTCTTCGGCAGCCGAGCCCTCGTCGAAGAAAAGGTCCCCTGCAGCCGAGCCCTCGTCGAAGAAAAGGTCCCCGGCAGCCGAGCCCTCGTCGAAGAAAAGGTCCCCGGCAGCCGAGCCCTCGTCGAAGAAAAGGTCCCCGGCAGCCGAGCCCTCGTCGAAGAAAAGGTCCCCGGCAGCCGAGCCCTCGTCGAATATATTTTCTTCGGCAGCCGAGCCCTCGTCGAAGAAAAGGTCCCCGGCAGCCGAGCCCTCGTCGAATATTTTTTCTTCGGCAGCCGAGCCCTCGTCGAAGAACAGGTCCCCGGCAGCCGAGCCCTCGTCGAATATTTTTTCTTCTGCAGCCGAGCCCTCGTCGAATATTTTTTCTTCGGCAGCCGAGCCCTCGTCGAATATTTTTTCTTCGGCAGCCGAGCCCTCGTCGAAGAAAAGGTCCCCGGCAGCCGAGCCCTCGTCGAAGAAAAGGTCCCCGGCAGCCGAGCCCTCGTCGAAGAAAAGGTCCCCGGCAGCCGAGCCCTCGTCGAAGAAAAGGTCCCCGGCAGCCGAGCCCTCGTCGAAGAAAAGGTCCCCGGCAGCCGAGCCCTCGTCGAAGAAAAGGTCCCCGGCAGCCGAGCCCTCGTCGAATATATTTTCTTCTGCAGCCGAGCCCTCGTCGAATATTTTTTCTTCGGCAGCCGAGCCCTCGTCGAATATTTTTTCTTCGGCAGCCGAGCCCTCGTCGAAGAAAAGGTCCCCGGCAGCCGAGCCCTCGTCGAAGAAAAGGTCCCCGGCAGCCGAGCCCTCGTCGAATATATTTTCTTCGGCAGCCGAGCCCTCGTCGAATATTTTTTCTTCGGCAGCCGAGCCCTCGTCGAATATTTTTTCTTCGGCAGCCGAGCCCTCGTCGAATATTTTTTCTTCGGCAGCCGAGCCCTCGTCGAAGAAAAGGTCCCCGGCAGCCGAGCCCTCGTCGAATATTTTTTCTTCGGCAGCCGAGCCCTCGTCGAAGAAAAGGTCCCCGGCAGCCGAGCCCTCGTCGAATATATTTTCTTCGGCAGCCGAGCCCTCGTCGAAGAAAAGGTCCCCGGCAGCCGAGCCCTCGTCGAATATTTTTTCTTCGGCAGCCGAGCCCTCGTCGAAGAACAGGTCCCCGGCAGCCGAGCCCTCGTCGAATATTTTTTCTTCTGCAGCCGAGCCCTCGTCGAATATTTTTTCTTCGGCAGCCGAGCCCTCGTCGAATATTTTTTCTTCGGCAGCCGAGCCCTCGTCGAAGAAAAGGTCCCCGGCAGCCGAGCCCTCGTCGAAGAAAAGGTACCCGGCAGCCGAGCCCTCGTCGAAGAAAAGGTCCCCGGCAGCCGAGCCCTCGTCGAAGAAAAGGTCCCCGGCAGCCGAGCCCTCGTCGAAGAAAAGGTCCCCGGCAGCCGAGCCCTCGTCGAAGAAAAGGTCCCCGGCAGCCGAGCCCTCGTCGAAGAAAAGGTCCCCGGCAGCCGAGCCCTCGTCGAAGAAAAGGTCCCCGGCAGCCGAGCCCTCGTCGAAGAAAAGGTCCCCGGCAGCCGAGCCCTCGTCGAAGAAAAGGTCCCCGGCAGCCGAGCCCTCGTCGAAGAAAAGGTCCCCGGCAGCCGAGCCCTCGTCGAAGAAAAGGTCCCCGGCAGCCGAGCCCTTGTCGAAGAAAAGGTCCCCGGCAGCCGAGCCCTCGTCGAAGAAAAGGTCCCCGGCAGCCGAGCCCTCGTCGAATATATTTTCTTCTGCAGCCGAGCCCTCGTCGAATATTTTTTCTTCGGCAGCCGAGCCCTCGTCGAATATTTTTTCTTCGGCAGCCGAGCCCTCGTCGAAGAAAAGGTCCCCGGCAGCCGAGCCCTCGTCGAAGAAAAGGTCCCCGGCAGCCGAGCCCTCGTCGAAGAAAAGGTCCCCGGCAGCCGAGCCCTCGTCGAATATATTTTCTTCTGCAGCCGAGCCCTCGTCGAATATTTTTTCTTCGGCAGCCGAGCCCTCGTCGAATATTTTTTCTTCAGCAGCCGAGCCCTCGTCGAAGAAAAGGTCCCCGGCAGCCGAGCCCTCGTCGAAGAAAAGGTCCCCGGCAGCCGAGCCCTCGTCGAAGAAAAGGTCCCCGGCAGCCGAGCCCTCGTCGAAGAAAAGGTCCCCGGCAGCCGAGCCCTCGTCGAAGAAAAGGTCCCCGGCAGCCGAGCCCTCGTCGAAGAAAAGGTCCCCGGCAGCCGAGCCCTCGTCGAATATTTTTTCTTCGGCAGCCGAGCCCTCGTCGAATATTTTTTCTTCGGCAGCCGAGCCCTCGTCGAAGAAAAGGTCCCCGGCAGCCGAGCCCTCGTCGAAGAAAAGGTCCCCGGCAGCCGAGCCCTCGTCGAAGAAAAGGTCCCCGGCAGCCGAGCCCTCGTCGAATATTTTTTCTTCGGCAGCCGAGCCCTCGTCGAATATTTTTTCTTCGGCAGCCGAGCCCTCGTCGAAGAAAAGGTCCCCGGCAGCCGAGCCCTCGTCGAAGAAAAGGTCCCCGGCAGCCGAGCCCTCGTCGAAGAAAAGGTCCCCGGCAGCCGAGCCCTCGTCGAATATTTTTTCTTCGGCAGCCGAGCCCTCGTCGAAGAAAAGGTCCCCGGCAGCCGAGCCCTCGTCGAAGAAAAGGTCCCCGGCAGCCGAGCCCTCGTCGAAGAAAAGGTCCCCGGCAGCCGAGCCCTCGTCGAAGAAAAGGTCCCCGGCAGCCGAGCCCTCGTCGAAGAAAAGGTCCCCGGCAGCCGAGCCCTCGTCGAAGAAAAGGTCCCCGGCAGCCGAGCCCTCGTCGAAGAAAAGGTCCCCGGCAGCCGAGCCCTCGTCGAAGAAAAGGTCCCCGGCAGCCGAGCCCTCGTCGAAGAAAAGGTCCCCGGCAGCCGAGCCCTCGTCGAAGAAAAGGTCCCCGGCAGCCGAGCCCTCGTCGAATATTTTTTCTTCGGCAGCCGAGCCCTCGTCGAATATTTTTTCTTCGGCAGCCGAGCCCTCGTCGAAGAAAAGGTCCCCGGCAGCCGAGCCCTCGTCGAAGAAAAGGTCCCCGGCAGCCGAGCCCTCGTCGAAGAAAAGGTCCCCGGCAGCCGAGCCCTCGTCGAAGAAAAGGTCCCCGGCAGCCGAGCCCTCGTCGAAGAAAAGGTCCCCGGCAGCCGAGCCCTCGTCGAAGAAAAGGTCCCCGGCAGCCGAGCCCTCGTCGAAGAAAAGGTCCCCGGCAGCCGAGCCCTCGTCGAAGAAAAGGTCCCCGGCAGCCGAGCCCTCGTCGAAGAAAAGGTCCCCGGCAGCCGAGCCCTCGTCGAATATATTTTCTTCGGCAGCCGAGCCCTCGTCGAAGAAAAGGTCCCCGGCAGCCGAGCCCTCGTCGAATATATTTTCTTCGGCAGCCGAGCCCTCGTCGAAGAAAAGGTCCCCGGCAGCCGAGCCCTCGTCGAAGAAAAGGTCCCCGGCAGCCGAGCCCTCGTCGAAGAAAAGGTCCCCGGCAGCCGAGCCCTCGTCGAATATATTTTCTTCGGCAGCCGAGCCCTCGTCGAAGAAAAGGTCCCCGGCAGCCGAGCCCTCGTCGAATATTTTTTCTTCGGCAGCCGAGCCCTCGTCGAAGAACAGGTCCCCGGCAGCCGAGCCCTCGTCGAATATTTTTTCTTCGGCAGCCGAGCCCTCGTCGAAGAAAAGGTCCCCGGCAGCCGAGCCCTCGTCGAAGAAAAGGTACCCGGCAGCCGAGCCCTCGTCGAAGAAAAGGTCCCCGGCAGCCGAGCCCTCGTCGAAGAAAAGGTCCCCGGCAGCCGAGCCCTCGTCGAAGAAAAGGTCCCCGGCAGCCGAGCCCTCGTCGAAGAAAAGGTCCCCGGCAGCCGAGCCCTCGTCGAAGAAAAGGTCCCCGGCAGCCGAGCCCTCGTCGAAGAAAAGGTCCCCGGCAGCCGAGCCCTCGTCGAAGAAAAGGTCCCCGGCAGCCGAGCCCTCGTCGAAGAAAAGGTCCCCGGCAGCCGAGCCCTCGTCGAATATATTTTCTTCTGCAGCCGAGCCCTCGTCGAATATATTTTCTTCTGCAGCCGAGCCCTCGTCGAATATATTTTCTTCAGCAGCCGAGCCCTCGTCGAATATTTTTTCTTCGGCAGCCGAGCCCTCGTCGAAGAAAAGGTCCCCGGCAGCCGAGCCCTCGTCGAAGAAAAGGTCCCCGGCAGCCGAGCCCTCGTCGAAGAAAAGGTCCCCGGCAGCCGAGCCCTCGTCGAATATATTTTCTTCTGCAGCCGAGCCCTCGTCGAATATTTTTTCTTCGGCAGCCGAGCCCTCGTCGAATATTTTTTCTTCGGCAGCCGAGCCCTCGTCGAAGAAAAGGTCCCCGGCAGCCGAGCCCTCGTCGAAGAAAAGGTCCCCGGCAGCCGAGCCCTCGTCGAAGAAAAGGTCCCCGGCAGCCGAGCCCTCGTCGAAGAAAAGGTCCCCGGCAGCCGAGCCCTCGTCGAAGAAAAGGTCCCCGGCAGCCGAGCCCTCGTCGAAGAAAAGGTCCCCGGCAGCCGAGCCCTCGTCGAATATTTTTTCTTCGGCAGCCGAGCCCTCGTCGAATATTTTTTCTTCGGCAGCCGAGCCCTCGTCGAAGAAAAGGTCCCCGGCAGCCGAGCCCTCGTCGAAGAAAAGGTCCCCGGCAGCCGAGCCCTCGTCGAAGAAAAGGTCCCCGGCAGCCGAGCCCTCGTCGAATATTTTTTCTTCGGCAGCCGAGCCCTCGTCGAATATTTTTTCTTCGGCAGCCGAGCCCTCGTCGAAGAAAAGGTCCCCGGCATCCGAGCCCTCGTCGAAGAAAAGGTCCCCGGCAGCCGAGCCCTCGTCGAAGAAAAGGTCCCCGGCAGCCGAGCCCTCGTCGAAGAAAAGGTCCCCGGCAGCCGAGCCCTCGTCGAATATTTTTTCTTCGGCAGCCGAGCCCTCGTCGAAGAAAAGGTCCCCGGCAGCCGAGCCCTCGTCGAAGAAAAGGTCCCCGGCAGCCGAGCCCTCGTCGAAGAAAAGGTCCCCGGCAGCCGAGCCCTCGTCGAAGAAAAGGTCCCCGGCAGCCGAGCCCTCGTCGAAGAAAAGGTCCCCGGCAGCCGAGCCCTCGTCGAAGAAAAGGTCCCCGGCAGCCGAGCCCTCGTCGAAGAAAAGGTCCCCGGCAGCCGAGCCCTCGTCGAATATTTTTTCTTCGGCAGCCGAGCCCTCGTCGAATATTTTTTCTTCGGCAGCCGAGCCCTCGTCGAAGAAAAGGTCCCCGGCAGCCGAGCCCTCGTCGAAGAAAAGGTCCCCGGCAGCCGAGCCCTCGTCGAAGAAAAGGTCCCCGGCAGCCGAGCCCTCGTCGAAGAAAAGGTCCCCGGCAGCCGAGCCCTCGTCGAAGAAAAGGTCCCCGGCAGCCGAGCCCTCGTCGAAGAAAAGGTCCCCGGCAGCCGAGCCCTCGTCGAAGAAAAGGTCCCCGGCAGCCGAGCCCTCGTCGAAGAAAAGGTCCCCGGCAGCCGAGCCCTCGTCGAAGAAAAGGTCCCCGGCAGCCGAGCCCTCGTCGAAGAAAAGGTCCCCGGCAGCCGAGCCCTCGTCGAAGAAAAGGTCCCCGGCAGCCGAGCCCTCGTCGAAGAAAAGGTCCCCGGCAGCCGAGCCCTCGTCGAAGAAAAGGTCCCCGGCAGCCGAGCCCTCGTCGAATATTTTTTCTTCGGCAGCCGAGCCCTCGTCGAAGAAAAGGTCCCCGGCAGCCGAGCCCTCGTCGAAGAAAAGGTCCCCGGCAGCCGAGCCCTCGTCGAAGAAAAGGTCCCCGGCAGCCGAGCCCTCGTCGAATATTTTTTCTTCGGCAGCCGAGCCCTCGTCGAAGAAAAGGTCCCCGGCAGCCGAGCCCTCGTCGAATATTTTTTCTTCGGCAGCCGAGCCCTCGTCGAAGAAAAGGTCCCCGGCAGCCGAGCCCTCGTCGAAGAAAAGGTCCCCGGCAGCCGAGCCCTCGTCGAAGAAAAGGTCCCCGGCAGCCGAGCCCTCGTCGAAGAAAAGGTCCCCGGCAGCCGAGCCCTCGTCGAAGAAAAGGTCCCCGGCAGCCGAGCCCTCGTCGAATATATTTTCTTCGGCAGCTGAGCCCTCGTCGAAGAAAAGGTCCCCGGCAGCCGAGCCCTCGTCGAATATATTTTCTTCGGCAGCCGAGCCCTCGTCGAAGAAAAGGTCCCCGGCAGCCGAGCCCTCGTCGAAGAAAAGGTCCCCGGCAGCCGAGCCCTCGTCGAAGAAAAGGTCCCCGGCAGCCGAGCCCTCGTCGAATATTTTTTCTTCGGCAGCCGAGCCCTCGTCGAAGAAAAGGTCCCCGGCAGCCGAGCCCTCGTCGAAGAAAAGGTCCCCGGCAGCCGAGCCC
This sequence comes from Harpia harpyja, assembly GCF_026419915.1. NCBI lineage: Eukaryota > Metazoa > Chordata > Aves > Accipitriformes > Accipitridae > Harpia > Harpia harpyja. The sequence goes on along the minus strand of NW_026293268.1, from coordinate 55,492 downwards.
TCGTCGAATATTTTTTCTTCGGCAGCCGAGCCCTCGTCGAAGAAAAGGTCCCCGGCAGCCGAGCCCTCGTCGAATATTTTTTCTTCGGCAGCCGAGCCCTCGTCGAAGAAAAGGTCCCCGGCAGCCGAGCCCTCGTCGAATATATTTTCTTCTGCAGCCGAGCCCTCGTCGAATATTTTTTCTTCGGCAGCCGAGCCCTCGTCGAATATTTTTTCTTCGGCAGCCGAGCCCTCGTCGAAGAAAAGGTCCCCGGCAGCCGAGCCCTCGTCGAAGAAAAGGTCCCCGGCAGCCGAGCCCTCGTCGAAGAAAAGGTCCCCGGCAGCCGAGCCCTCGTCGAATATATTTTCTTCGGCAGCCGAGCCCTCGTCGAAGAAAAGGTCCCCGGCAGCCGAGCCCTCGTCGAATATATTTTCTTCGGCAGCCGATCCCTCGTCGAAGAAAAGGTCCCCGGCAGCCGAGCCCTCGTCGAAGAAAAGGTCCCCGGCAGCCGAGCCCTCGTCGAATATATTTTCTTCGGCAGCCGAGCCCTCGTCGAAGAAAAGGTCCCCGGCAGCCGAGCCCTCGTCGAATATTTTTTCTTCGGCAGCCGAGCCCTCGTCGAAGAACAGGTCCCCGGCAGCCGAGCCCTCGTCGAATATTTTTTCTTCGGCAGCCGAGCCCTCGTCGAAGAAAAGGTCCCCGGCAGCCGAGCCCTCGTCGAATATTTTTTCTTCGGCAGCCGAGCCCTCGTCGAAGAAAAGGTCCCCGGCAGCCGAGCCCTCGTTGAAGAAAAGGTCCCCGGCAGCCGAGCCCTCGTCGAAGAAAAGGTCCCCGGCAGCCGAGCCCTCGTCGAATATATTTTCTTCGGCAGCCGAGCCCTCGTCGAAGAAAAGGTCCCCGGCAGCCGAGCCCTCGTCGAATATATTTTCTTCGGCAGCCGAGCCCTCGTCGAAGAAAAGGTCCCCGGCAGCCGAGCCCTCGTCGAATATTTTTTCTTCGGCAGCCGAGCCCTCGTCGAAGAACAGGTCCCCGGCAGCCGAGCCCTCGTCGAATATTTTTTCTTCGGCAGCCGAGCCCTCGTCGAATATTTTTTCTTCGGCAGCCGAGCCCTCGTCGAAGAAAAGGTCCCCGGCAGCCGAGCCCTCGTCGAAGAAAAGGTCCCCGGCAGCCGAGCCCTCGTCGAAGAAAAGGTCCCCGGCAGCCGAGCCCTCGTCGAAGAAAAGGTCCCCGCAGCCGAGCCCTCGTCGAAGAAAAGGTCCCCGGCAGCCGAGCCCTCGTCGAATATATTTTCTTCTGCAGCCGAGCCCTCGTCGAATATTTTTTCTTCGGCAGCCGAGCCCTCGTCGAATATTTTTTCTTCGGCAGCCGAGCCCTCGTCGAAGAAAAGGTCCCCGGCAGCCGAGCCCTCGTCGAAGAAAAGGTCCCCGGCAGCTGAGCCCTCGTCAAAGAAAAGGTCCCCGGCAGCCGAGCCCTCGTCGAATATATTTTCTTCTGCAGCCGAGCCCTCGTCGAATATTTTTTCTTCGGCAGCCGAGCCCTCGTCGAATATTTTTTCTTCGGCAGCCGAGCCCTCGTCGAAGAAAAGGTCCCCGGCAGCCGAGCCCTCGTCGAATATTTTTTCTTCGGCAGCCGAGCCCTCGTCGAAGAAAAGGTCCCCGGCAGCCGAGCCCTCGTCGAATATATTTTCTTCGGCAGCCGAGCCCTCGTCGAAGAAAAGGTCCCCGGCAGCCGAGCCCTCGTCGAATATTTTTTCTTCGGCAGCCGAGCCCTCGTCGAAGAACAGGTCCCCGGCAGCCGAGCCCTCGTCGAATATTTTTTCTTCTGCAGCCGAGCCCTCGTCGAATATTTTTTCTTCGGCAGCCGAGCCCTCGTCGAATATTTTTTCTTCGGCAGCCGAGCCCTCGTCGAAGAAAAGGTCCCCGGCAGCCGAGCCCTCGTCGAAGAAAAGGTCCCCGGCAGCCGAGCCCTCGTCGAAGAAAAGGTCCCCGGCAGCCGAGCCCTCGTCGAAGAAAAGGTCCCCGGCAGCCGAGCCCTCGTCGAAGAAAAGGTCCCCGGCAGCCGAGCCCTCGTCGAAGAAAAGGTCCCCGGCAGCCGAGCCCTCGTCGAAGAAAAGGTCCCCGGCAGCCGAGCCCTCGTCGAAGAAAAGGTCCCCGGCAGCCGAGCCCTCGTCGAATATATTTTCTTCTGCAGCCGAGCCCTCGTCGAATATTTTTTCTTCGGCAGCCGAGCCCTCGTCGAATATTTTTTCTTCGGCAGCCGAGCCCTCGTCGAATATTTTTTCTTCGGCAGCCGAGCCCTCGTCGAAGAAAAGGTCCCCGGCAGCCGAGCCCTCGTCGAAGAAAAGGTCCCCGGCAGCCGAGCCCTCGTCGAAGAAAAGGTCCCCGGCAGCCGAGCCCTCGTCGAAGAAAAGGTCCCCGGCAGCCGAGCCCTCGTCGAAGAAAAGGTCCCCGGCAGCCGAGCCCTCGTCGAAGAAAAGGTCCCCGGCAGCCGAGCCCTCGTCGAAGAAAAGGTCCCCGGCAGCCGAGCCCTCGTCGAAGAAAAGGTCCCCGGCAGCCGAGCCCTCGTCGAATATTTTTTCTTCGGCAGCCGAGCCCTCGTCGAATATTTTTTCTTCGGCAGCCGAGCCCTCGTCGAAGAAAAGGTCCCCGGCAGCCGAGCCCTCGTCGAAGAAAAGGTCCCCGGCAGCCGAGCCCTCGTCGAAGAAAAGGTCCCCGGCAGCCGAGCCCTCGTCGAAGAAAAGGTCCCCGGCAGCCGAGCCCTCGTCGAAGAAAAGGTCCCCGGCAGCCGAGCCCTCGTCGAAGAAAAGGTCCCCGGCAGCCGAGCCCTCGTCGAAGAAAAGGTCCCCGGCAGCCGAGCCCTCGTCGAATATTTTTTCTTCGGCAGCCGAGCCCTCGTCGAAGAAAAGGTCCCCGGCAGCCGAGCCCTCGTCGAAGAAAAGGTCCCCGGCAGCCGAGCCCTCGTCGAAGAAAAGGTCCCCGGCAGCCGAGCCCTCGTCGAAGAAAAGGTCCCCAGCAGCCGAGCCCTCGTCGAAGAAAAGGTCCCCGGCAGCCGAGCCCTCGTCGAAGAAAAGGTCCCCGGCAGCCGAGCCCTCGTCGAATATTTTTTCTTCGGCAGCCGAGCCCTCGTCGAAGAAAAGGTCCCCGGCAGCCGAGCCCTCGTCGAAGAAAAGGTCCCCGGCAGCCGAGCCCTCGTCGAAGAAAAGGTCCCCGGCAGCCGAGCCCTCGTCGAAGAAAAGGTCCCCGGCAGCCGAGCCCTCGTCGAAGAAAAGGTCCCCGGCAGCCGAGCCCTCGTCGAAGAAAAGGTCCCCGGCAGCCGAGCCCTCGTCGAATATTTTTTCTTCGGCAGCCGAGCCCTCGTCGAAGAAAAGGTCCCCGGCAGCCGAGCCCTCGTCGAAGAAAAGGTCCCCGGCAGCCGAGCCCTCGTCGAAGAAAAGGTCCCCGGCAGCCGAGCCCTCGTCGAAGAAAAGGTCCCCGGCAGCCGAGCCCTCGTCGAAGAAAAGGTCCCCGGCAGCCGAGCCCTCGTCGAAGAAAAGGTCCCCGGCAGCCGAGCCCTCGTCGAATATTTTTTCTTCGGCAGCCGAGCCCTCGTCGAAGAAAAGGTCCCCGGCAGCCGAGCCCTCGTCGAAGAAAAGGTCCCCGGCAGCCGAGCCCTCGTCGAAGAAAAGGTCCCCGGCAGCCGAGCCCTCGTCGAAGAAAAGGTCCCCGGCAGCCGAGCCCTCGTCGAAGAAAAGGTCCCCGGCAGCCGAGCCCTCGTCGAAGAAAAGGTCCCCGGCAGCCGAGCCCTCGTCGAAGAAAAGGTCCCCGGCAGCCGAGCCCTCGTCGAAGAAAAGGTCCCCGGCAGCCGAGCCCTCGTCGAAGAAAAGGTCCCCGGCAGCCGAGCCCTCGTCGAAGAAAAGGTCCCCGGCAGCCGAGCCCTCGTCGAAGAAAAGGTCCCCGGCAGCCGAGCCCTCGTCGAATATTTTTTCTTCGGCAGCCGAGCCCTCGTCGAAGAAAAGGTCCCCGGCAGCCGAGCCCTCGTCGAAGAAAAGGTCCCCGGCAGCCGAGCCCTCGTCGAAGAAAAGGTCCCCGGCAGCCGAGCCCTCGTCGAAGAAAAGGTCCCCGGCAGCCGAGCCCTCGTCGAAGAAAAGGTCCCCGGCAGCCGAGCCCTCGTCGAAGAAAAGGTCCCCGGCAGCCGAGCCCTCGTCGAAGAAAAGGTCCCCGGCAGCCGAGCCCTCGTCGAAGAAAAGGTCCCCGGCAGCCGAGCCCTCGTCGAATATTTTTTCTTCGGCAGCCGAGCCCTCGTCGAAGAAAAGGTCCCCGGCAGCCGAGCCCTCGTCGAAGAAAAGGTCCCCGGCAGCCGAGCCCTCGTCGAAGAAAAGGTCCCCGGCAGCCGAGCCCTCGTCGAAGAAAAGGTCCCCGGCAGCCGAGCCCTCGTCGAATATTTTTTCTTCGGCAGCCGAGCCCTCGTCGAAGAAAAGGTCCCCGGCAGCCGAGCCCTCGTCGAATATTTTTTCTTCGGCAGCCGAGCCCTCGTCGAAGAAAAGGTCCCCGGCAGCCGAGCCCTCGTCGAAGAAAAGGTCCCCGGCAGCCGAGCCCTCGTCGAAGAAAAGGTCCCCGGCAGCCGAGCCCTCGTCGAAGAAAAGGTCCCCGGCAGCCGAGCCCTCGTCGAAGAAAAGGTCCCCGGCAGCCGAGCCCTCGTCGAAGAAAAGGTCCCCGGCAGCCGAGCCCTCGTCGAAGAAAAGGTCCCCGGCAGCCGAGCCCTCGTCGAAGAAAAGGTCCCCGGCAGCCGAGCCCTCGTCGAAGAAAAGGTCCCCGGCAGCCGAGCCCTCGTCGAATATTTTTTCTTCGGCAGCCGAGCCCTCGTCGAAGAAAAGGTCCCCGGCAGCCGAGCCCTCGTCGAAGAAAAGGTCCCCGGCAGCCGAGCCCTCGTCGAAGAAAAGGTCCCCGGCAGCCGAGCCCTCGTCGAAGAAAAGGTCCCCGGCAGCCGAGCCCTCGTCGAATATTTTTTCTTCGGCAGCCGAGCCCTCGTCGAAGAAAAGGTCCCCGGCAGCCGAGCCCTCGTCGAATATTTTTTCTTCGGCAGCCGAGCCCTCGTCGAAGAAAAGGTCCCCGGCAGCCGAGCCCTCGTCGAATATATTTTCTTCGGCAGCTGAGCCCTCGTCGAAGAAAAGGTCCCCGGCAGCCGAGCCCTCGTCGAATATATTTTCTTCGGCAGCCGAGCCCTCGTCGAAGAAAAGGTCCCCGGCAGCCGAGCCCTCGTCGAAGAAAAGGTCCCCGGCAGCCGAGCCCTCGTCGAATATATTTTCTTCGGCAGCCGAGCCCTCGTCGAAGAAAAGGTCCCCGGCAGCCGAGCCCTCGTCGAATATTTTTTCTTCGGCAGCCGAGCCCTCGTCGAAGAAAAGGTCCCCGGCAGCCGAGCCCTCGTCGAAGAAAAGGTCCCCGGCAGCCGAGCCCTCGTCGAATATTTTTTCTTCGGCAGCCGAGCCCTCGTCGAAGAAAAGGTCCCCGGCAGCCGAGCCCTCGTCGAATATTTTTTCTTCGGCAGCCGAGCCCTCGTCGAAGAAAAGGTCCCCGGCAGCCGAGCCCTCGTCGAATATATTTTCTTCTGCAGCCGAGCCCTCGTCGAATATTTTTTCTTCGGCAGCCGAGCCCTCGTCGAAGAAAAGGTCCCCGGCAGCCGAGCCCTCGTCGAAGAAAAGGTCCCCGGCAGCCGAGCCCTCGTCGAAGAAAAGGTCCCCGGCAGCCGAGCCCTCGTCGAATATTTTTTCTTCGGCAGCCGAGCCCTCGTCGAAGAAAAGGTCCCCGGCAGCCGAGCCCTCGTCGAATATTTTTTCTTCGGCAGCCGAGCCCTCGTCGAAGAAAAGGTCCCCGGCAGCCGAGCCCTCGTCGAATATATTTTCTTCTGCAGCCGAGCCCTCGTCGAATATTTTTTCTTCGGCAGCCGAGCCCTCGTCGAATATTTTTTCTTCGGCAGCCGAGCCCTCGTCGAAGAAAAGGTCCCCGGCAGCCGAGCCCTCGTCGAAGAAAAGGTCCCCGGCAGCCGAGCCCTCGTCGAATATATTTTCTTCGGCAGCCGAGCCCTCGTCGAAGAAAAGGTCCCCGGCAGCCGAGCCCTCGTCGAATATATTTTCTTCGGCAGCCGAGCCCTCGTCGAAGAAAAGGTCCCCGGCAGCCGAGCCCTCGTCGAAGAAAAGGTCCCCGGCAGCCGAGCCCTCGTCGAATATATTTTCTTCGGCAGCCGAGCCCTCGTCGAAGAAAAGGTCCCCGGCAGCCGAGCCCTCGTCGAATATTTTTTCTTCGGCAGCCGAGCCCTCGTCGAAGAACAGGTCCCCGGCAGCCGAGCCCTCGTCGAATATTTTTTCTTCGGCAGCCGAGCCCTCGTCGAAGAAAAGGTCCCCGGCAGCCGAGCCCTCGTCGAATATTTTTTCTTCGGCAGCCGAGCCCTCGTCGAAGAAAAGGTCCCCGGCAGCCGAGCCCTCGTCGAAGAAAAGGTCCCCGGCAGCCGAGCCCTCGTCGAAGAAAAGGTCCCCGGCAGCCGAGCCCTCGTCGAATATATTTTCTTCGGCAGCCGAGCCCTCGTCGAAGAAAAGGTCCCCGGCAGCCGAGCCCTCGTCGAATATATTTTCTTCGGCAGCCGAGCCCTCGTCGAAGAAAAGGTCCCCGGCAGCCGAGCCCTCGTCGAATATTTTTTCTTCGGCAGCCGAGCCCTCGTCGAAGAAAAGGTCCCCGGCAGCCGAGCCCTCGTCGAATATTTTTTCTTCGGCAGCCGAGCCCTCGTCGAATATTTTTTCTTCGGCAGCCGAGCCCTCGTCGAAGAAAAGGTCCCCGGCAGCCGAGCCCTCGTCGAAGAAAAGGTCCCCGGCAGCCGAGCCCTCGTCGAAGAAAAGGTCCCCGGCAGCCGAGCCCTCGTCGAATATATTTTCTTCGGCAGCCGAGCCCTCGTCGAAGAAAAGGTCCCCGGCAGCCGAGCCCTCGTCGAAGAAAAGGTCCCCGGCAGCCGAGCCCTCGTCGAAGAAAAGGTCCCCGGCAGCCGAGCCCTCGTCGAATATATTTTCTTCGGCAGCCGAGCCCTCGTCGAAGAAAAGGTCCCCGGCAGCCGAGCCCTCGTCGAATATATTTTCTTCGGCAGCCGAGCCCTCGTCGAAGAAAAGGTCCCCGGCAGCCGAGCCCTCGTCGAAGAAAAGGTCCCCGGCAGCCGAGCCCTCGTCGAATATATTTTCTTCGGCAGCCGAGCCCTCGTCGAATATATTTTCTTCGGCAGCCGAGCCCTCGTCGAATATTTTTTCTTCGGCAGCCGAGCCCTCGTCGAAGAAAAGGTCCCCGGCAGCCGAGCCCTCGTCGAATATATTTTCTTCTGCAGCCGAGCCCTAGTCGAATATTTTTTCTTCGGCGGCCGAGCCCTCGTCGAATATTTTTTCTTCGGCGGCCGAGCCCTCGTCGAAGAAAAGGTCCCCGGCAGCCGAGCCCTCGTCGAAGAAAAGGTCCCCGGCAGCCGAGCCCTCGTCGAAGAAAAGGTCCCCGGCGGCCGAGCCCTCGTCGAATATTTTTTCTTCGGCGGCCGAGCCCTCGTCGAAGAAAAGGTCCCCGGCAGCCGAGCCCTCGTCGAAGAAAAGGTCCCCGGCAGCCGAGCCCTCGTCGAAGAAAAGGTCCCCGGCAGCCGAGCCCTCGTCGAAGAAAAGGTCCCCGGCAGCCGAGCCCTCGTCGAAGAAAAGGTCCCCGGCAGCCGAGCCCTCGTCGAAGAAAAGGTCCCCGGCAGCCGAGCCCTCGTCGAAGAAAAGGTCCCCGGCAGCCGAGCCCTCGTCGAAGAAAAGGTCCCCGGCAGCCGAGCCCTCGTCGAAGAAAAGGTCCCCGGCAGCCGAGCCCTCGTCGAATATATTTTCTTCGGCAGCCGAGCCCTCGTCGAAGAAAAGGTCCCCGGCAGCCGAGCCCTCGTCGAAGAAAAGGTCCCCGGCAGCCGAGCCCTCGTCGAAGAAAAGGTCCCCGGCAGCCGAGCCCTCGTCGAAGAAAAGGTCCCCGGCAGCCGAGCCCTCGTCGAAGAAAAGGTCCCCGGCAGCCGAGCCCTCGTCGAATATTTTTTCTTCGGCAGCCGAGCCCTCGTCGAAGAAAAGGTCCCCGGCAGCCGAGCCCTCGTCGAATATTTTTTCTTCGGCAGCCGAGCCCTCGTCGAATATTTTTTCTTCGGCAGCCGAGCCCTCGTCGAAGAAAAGGTCCCCGGCAGCCGAGCCCTCGTCGAAGAAAAGGTCCCCGGCAGCCGAGCCCTCGTCGAAGAAAAGGTCCCCGGCAGCCGAGCCCTCGTCGAAGAAAAGGTCCCCGGCAGCCGAGCCCTCGTCGAAGAAAAGGTCCCCGGCAGCCGAGCCCTCGTCGAAGAACAGGTCCCCGGCAGCCGAGCCCTCGTCGAAGAACAGGTCCCCGGCAGCCGAGCCCTCGTCGAATATTTTTTCTTCGGCAGCCGAGCCCTCGTCGAAGAAAAGGTCCCCGGCAGCCGAGCCCTCGTCGAAGAAAAGGTCCCCGGCAGCCGAGCCCTCGTCGAAGAAAAGGTCCCCGGCAGCCGAGCCCTCGTCGAAGAAAAGGTCCCCGGCAGCCGAGCCCTCGTCGAAGAAAAGGTCCCCGGCAGCCGAGCCCTCGTCGAAGAAAAGGTCCCCGGCAGCCGAGCCCTCGTCGAAGAAAAGGTCCCCGGCAGCCGAGCCCTCGTCGAAGAAAAGGTCCCCGGCAGCCGAGCCCTCGTCGAATATTTTTTCTTCGGCAGCCGAGCCCTCGTCGAATATTTTTTCTTCGGCAGCCGAGCCCTCGTCGAAGAAAAGGTCCCCGGCAGCCGAGCCCTCGTCGAAGAAAAGGTCCCCGGCAGCCGAGCCCTCGTCGAAGAAAAGGTCCCCGGCAGCCGAGCCCTCGTCGAAGAAAAGGTCCCCGGCAGCCGAGCCCTCGTCGAAGAAAAGGTCCCCGGCAGCCGAGCCCTCGTCGAAGAAAAGGTCCCCGGCAGCCGAGCCCTCGTCGAAGAAAAGGTCCCCGGCAGCCGAGCCCTCGTCGAATATTTTTTCTTCGGCAGCCGAGCCCTCGTCGAAGAACAGGTCCCCGGCAGCCGAGCCCTCGTCGAAGAACAGGTCCCCGGCAGCCGAGCCCTCGTCGAAGAACAGGTCCCCGGCAGCCGAGCCCTCGTCGAAGAACAGGTCCCCGGCAGCCGAGCCCTCGTCGAAGAACAGGTCCCCGGCAGCCGAGCCCTCGTCGAAGAAAAGGTCCCCGGCAGCCGAGCCCTCGTCGAAGAAAAGGTCCCCGGCAGCCGAGCCCTCGTCGAAGAAAAGGTCCCCGGCAGCCGAGCCCTCGTCGAAGAAAAGGTCCCCGGCAGCCGAGCCCTCGTCGAAGAAAAGGTCCCCGGCAGCCGAGCCCTCGTCGAAGAAAAGGTCCCCGGCAGCCGAGCCCTCGTCGAATATTTTTTCTTCGGCAGCCGAGCCCTCGTCGAAGAACAGGTCCCCGGCAGCCGAGCCCTCGTCGAAGAACAGGTCCCCGGCAGCCGAGCCCTCGTCGAAGAACAGGTCCCCGGCAGCCGAGCCCTCGTCGAAGAAAAGGTCCCCGGCAGCCGAGCCCTCGTCGAAGAAAAGGTCCCCGGCAGCCGAGCCCTCGTCGAAGAAAAGGTCCCCGGCAGCCGAGCCCTCGTCGAAGAAAAGGTCCCCGGCAGCCGAGCCCTCGTCGAAGAAAAGGTCCCCGGCAGCCGAGCCCTCGTCGAAGAAAAGGTCCCCGGCAGCCGAGCCCTCGTCGAAGAACAGGTCCCCGGCAGCCGAGCCCTCGTCGAAGAACAGGTCCCCGGCAGCCGAGCCCTCGTCGAAGAACAGGTCCCCGGCAGCCGAGCCCTCGTCGAATATTTTTTCTTCGGCAGCCGAGCCCTCGTCGAAGAAAAGGTCCCCGGCAGCCGAGCCCTCGTCGAAGAAAAGGTCCCCGGCAGCCGAGCCCTCGTCGAAGAAAAGGTCCCCGGCAGCCGAGCCCTCGTCGAAGAAAAGGTCCCCGGCAGCCGAGCCCTCGTCGAAGAAAAGGTCCCCGGCAGCCGAGCCCTCGTCGAATATTTTTTCTTCGGCAGCCGAGCCCTCGTCGAAGAACAGGTCCCCGGCAGCCGATCCCTCGTCGAATATTTTTTCTTCGGCAGCCGAGCCCTCGTCGAAGAAAAGGTCCCCGGCAGCCGAGCCCTCGTCGAAGAAAAGGTCCCCGGCAGCCGAGCCCTCGTCGAAGAAAAGGTCCCCGGCAGCCGAGCCCTCGTCGAAGAAAAGGTCCCCGGCAGCCGAGCCCTCGTCGAAGAAAAGGTCCCCGGCAGCCGAGCCCTCGTCGAATATATTTTCTTCGGCAGCCGAGCCCTCGTCGAAGAAAAGGTCCCCGGCAGCCGAGCCCTCGTCGAAGAAAAGGTCCCCGGCAGCCGAGCCCTCGTCGAAGAAAAGGTCCCCGGCAGCCGAGCCCTCGTCGAATATATTTTCTTCGGCAGCCGAGCCCTCGTCGAAGAAAAGGTCCCCGGCAGCCGAGCCCTCGTCGAATATATTTTCTTCGGCAGCCGAGCCCTCGTCGAAGAAAAGGTCCCCGGCAGCCGAGCCCTCGTCGAAGAAAAGGTCCCCGGCAGCCGAGCCCTCGTCGAATATATTTTCTTCGGCAGCCGAGCCCTCGTCGAATATATTTTCTTCGGCAGCCGAGCCCTCGTCGAATATTTTTTCTTCGGCAGCCGAGCCCTCGTCGAAGAAAAGGTCCCCGGCAGCCGAGCCCTCGTCGAATATATTTTCTTCTGCAGCCGAGCCCTAGTCGAATATTTTTTCTTCGGCGGCCGAGCCCTCGTCGAATATTTTTTCTTCGGCGGCCGAGCCCTCGTCGAAGAAAAGGTCCCCGGCAGCCGAGCCCTCGTCGAAGAAAAGGTCCCCGGCAGCCGAGCCCTCGTCGAAGAAAAGGTCCCCGGCAGCCGAGCCCTCGTCGAATATTTTTTCTTCGGCGGCCGAGCCCTCGTCGAAGAAAAGGTCCCCGGCAGCCGAGCCCTCGTCGAAGAAAAGGTCCCCGGCAGCCGAGCCCTCGTCGAAGAAAAGGTCCCCGGCAGCCGAGCCCTCGTCGAAGAAAAGGTCCCCGGCAGCCGAGCCCTCGTCGAAGAAAAGGTCCCCGGCAGCCGAGCCCTCGTCGAAGAAAAGGTCCCCGGCAGCCGAGCCCTCGTCGAAGAAAAGGTCCCCGGCAGCCGAGCCCTCGTCGAATATTTTTTCTTCGGCAGCCGAGCCCTCGTCGAAGAAAAGGTCCCCGGCAGCCGAGCCCTCGTCGAAGAAAAGGTCCCCGGCAGCCGAGCCCTCGTCGAAGAAAAGGTCCCCGGCAGCCGAGCCCTCGTCGAATATTTTTTCTTCGGCAGCCGAGCCCTCGTCGAAGAAAAGGTCCCCGGCAGCCGAGCCCTCGTCGAATATTTTTTCTTCGGCAGCCGAGCCCTCGTCGAATATTTTTTCTTCGGCAGCCGAGCCCTCGTCGAAGAAAAGGTCCCCGGCAGCCGAGCCCTCGTCGAAGAAAAGGTCCCCGGCAGCCGAGCCCTCGTCGAAGAAAAGGTCCCCGGCAGCCGAGCCCTCGTCGAAGAAAAGGTCCCCGGCAGCCGAGCCCTCGTCGAAGAAAAGGTCCCCGGCAGCCGAGCCCTCGTCGAAGAAAAGGTCCCCGGCAGCCGAGCCCTCGTCGAAGAACAGGTCCCCGGCAGCCGAGCCCTCGTCGAAGAACAGGTCCCCGGCAGCCGAGCCCTCGTCGAATATTTTTTCTTCGGCAGCCGAGCCCTCGTCGAAGAAAAGGTCCCCGGCAGCCGAGCCCTCGTCGAAGAAAAGGTCCCCGGCAGCCGAGCCCTCGTCGAAGAAAAGGTCCCCGGCAGCCGAGCCCTCGTCGAAGAAAAGGTCCCCGGCAGCCGAGCCCTCGTCGAAGAAAAGGTCCCCGGCAGCCGAGCCCTCGTCGAAGAAAAGGTCCCCGGCAGCCGAGCCCTCGTCGAAGAAAAGGTCCCCGGCAGCCGAGCCCTCGTCGAATATTTTTTCTTCGGCAGCCGAGCCCTCGTCGAATATTTTTTCTTCGGCAGCCGAGCCCTCGTCGAAGAAAAGGTCCCCGGCAGCCGAGCCCTCGTCGAAGAAAAGGTCCCCGGCAGCCGAGCCCTCGTCGAAGAAAAGGTCCCCGGCAGCCGAGCCCTCGTCGAAGAAAAGGTCCCCGGCAGCCGAGCCCTCGTCGAAGAAAAGGTCCCCGGCAGCCGAGCCCTCGTCGAAGAAAAGGTCCCCGGCAGCCGAGCCCTCGTCGAATATTTTTTCTTCGGCAGCCGAGCCCTCGTCGAAGAACAGGTCCCCGGCAGCCGAGCCCTCGTCGAAGAACAGGTCCCCGGCAGCCGAGCCCTCGTCGAAGAACAGGTCCCCGGCAGCCGAGCCCTCGTCGAAGAACAGGTCCCCGGCAGCCGAGCCCTCGTCGAAGAAAAGGTCCCCGGCAGCCGAGCCCTCGTCGAAGAAAAGGTCCCCGGCAGCCGAGCCCTCGTCGAAGAAAAGGTCCCCGGCAGCCGAGCCCTCGTCGAAGAAAAGGTCCCCGGCAGCCGAGCCCTCGTCGAAGAAAAGGTCCCCGGCAGCCGAGCCCTCGTCGAAGAAAAGGTCCCCGGCAGCCGAGCCCTCGTCGAATATTTTTTCTTCGGCAGCCGAGCCCTCGTCGAAGAACAGGTCCCCGGCAGCCGAGCCCTCGTCGAAGAACAGGTCCCCGGCAGCCGAGCCCTCGTCGAAGAAAAGGTCCCCGGCAGCCGAGCCCTCGTCGAAGAAAAGGTCCCCGGCAGCCGAGCCCTCGTCGAAGAAAAGGTCCCCGGCAGCCGAGCCCTCGTCGAAGAAAAGGTCCCCGGCAGCCGAGCCCTCGTCGAAGAAAAGGTCCCCGGCAGCCGAGCCCTCGTCGAAGAACAGGTCCCCGGCAGCCGAGCCCTCGTCGAAGAACAGGTCCCCGGCAGCCGAGCCCTCGTCGAAGAACAGGTCCCCGGCAGCCGAGCCCTCGTCGAATATTTTTTCTTCGGCAGCCGAGCCCTCGTCGAAGAAAAGGTCCCCGGCAGCCGAGCCCTCGTCGAAGAAAAGGTCCCCGGCAGCCGAGCCCTCGTCGAAGAAAAGGTCCCCGGCAGCCGAGCCCTCGTCGAAGAAAAGGTCCCCGGCAGCCGAGCCCTCGTCGAAGAAAAGGTCCCCGGCAGCCGAGCCCTCGTCGAAGAAAAGGTCCCCGGCAGCCGAGCCCTCGTCGAATATTTTTTCTTCGGCAGCCGAGCCCTCGTCGAAGAACAGGTCCCCGGCAGCCGATCCCTCGTCGAATATTTTTTCTTCGGCAGCCGAGCCCTCGTCGAAGAAAAGGTCCCCGGCAGCCGAGCCCTCGTCGAAGAAAAGGTCCCCGGCAGCCGAGCCCTCGTCGAAGAAAAGGTCCCCGGCAGCCGAGCCCTCGTCGAAGAAAAGGTCCCCGGCAGCCGAGCCCTCGTCGAAGAAAAGGTCCCCGGCAGCCGAGCCCTCGTCGAAGAAAAGGTCCCCGGCAGCCGAGCCCTCGTCGAAGAAAAGGTCCCCGGCAGCCGAGCCCTCGTCGAAGAAAAGGTCCCCGGCAGCCGAGCCCTCGTCGAAGAAAAGGTCCCCGGCAGCCGAGCCCTCGTCGAATATTTTTTCTTCGGCAGCCGAGCCCTCGTCGAAGAAAAGGTCCCCGGCAGCCGAGCCCTCGTCGAATATTTTTTCTTCGGCAGCCGAGCCCTCGTCGAATATTTTTTCTTCGGCAGCCGAGCCCTCGTCGAAGAAAAGGTCCCCGGCAGCCGAGCCCTCGTCGAAGAAAAGGTCCCCGGCAGCCGAGCCCTCGTCGAAGAAAAGGTCCCCGGCAGCCGAGCCCTCGTCGAAGAAAAGGTCCCCGGCAGCCGAGCCCTCGTCGAAGAAAAGGTCCCCGGCAGCCGAGCCCTCGTCGAAGAAAAGGTCCCCGGCAGCCGAGCCCTCGTCGAAGAAAAGGTCCCCGGCAGCCGAGCCCTCGTCGAAGAAAAGGTCCCCGGCAGCCGAGCCCTCGTCGAATATTTTTTCTTCGGCAGCCGAGCCCTCGTCGAATATTTTTCTTCGGCAGCCGAGCCCTCGTCGAAGAAAAGGTCCCCGGCAGCCGAGCCCTCGTCGAAGAAAAGGTCCCCGGCAGCCGAGCCCTCGTCGAAGAAAAGGTCCCCGGCAGCCGAGCCCTCGTCGAATATTTTTTCTTCGGCAGCCGAGCCCTCGTCGAATATTTTTTCTTCGGCAGCCGAGCCCTCGTCGAAGAAAAGGTCCCCGGCAGCCGAGCCCTCGTCGAAGAAAAGGTCCCCGGCAGCCGAGCCCTCGTCGAAGAAAAGGTCCCCGGCAGCCGAGCCCTCGTCGAAGAAAAGGTCCCCGGCAGCCGAGCCCTCGTCGAATATATTTTCTTCGGCAGCCGAGCCCTCGTCGAATATATTTTCTTCGGCAGCCGAGCCCTCGTCGAATATTTTTTCTTCGGCAGCCGAGCCCTCGTCGAAGAACAGGTCCCCGGCAGCCGAGCCCTCGTCGAATATATTTTCTTCGGCAGCCGAGCCCTCGTCGAATATATTTTCTTCGGCAGCCGAGCCCTCGTCGAAGAAAAGGTCCCCGGCAGCCGAGCCCTCGTCGAATATATTTTCTTCGGCAGCCGAGCCCTCGTCGAATATATTTTCTTCGGCAGCCGAGCCCTCGTCGAAGAAAAGGTCCCCGGCAGCCGAGCCCTCGTCGAAGAAAAGGTCCCCGGCAGCCGAGCCCTCGTCGAAGAAAAGGTCCCCGGCAGCCGAGCCCTCGTCGAAGAAAAGGTCCCCGGCAGCCGAGCCCTCGTCGAAGAAAAGGTCCCCGGCAGCCGAGCCCTCGTCGAAGAAAAGGTCCCCGGCAGCCGAGCCCTCGTCGAATATTTTTTCTTCGGCAGCCGAGCCCTCGTCGAATATTTTTTCTTCGGCAGCCGAGCCCTCGTCGAAGAAAAGGTCCCCGGCAGCCGAGCCCTCGTCGAAGAAAAGGTCCCCGGCAGCCGAGCCCTCGTCGAATATTTTTTCTTCGGCAGCCGAGCCCTCGTCGAATATTTTTTCTTCGGCAGCCGAGCCCTCGTCGAATATTTTTTCTTCGGCAGCCGAGCCCTCGTCGAATATTTTTTCTTCGGCAGCCGAGCCCTCGTCGAAGAAAAGGTCCCCGGCAGCCGAGCCCTCGTCGAAGAAAAGGTCCCCGGCAGCCGAGCCCTCGTCGAAGAAAAGGTCCCCGGCAGCCGAGCCCTCGTCGAAGAAAAGGTCCCCGGCAGCCGAGCCCTCGTCGAATATATTTTCTTCGGCAGCCGAGCCCTCGTCGAATATATTTTCTTCGGCAGCCGAGCCCTCGTCGAATATTTTTTCTTCGGCAGCCGAGCCCTCGTCGAAGAACAGGTCCCCGGCAGCCGAGCCCTCGTCGAATATATTTTCTTCGGCAGCCGAGCCCTCGTCGAATATATTTTCTTCGGCAGCCGAGCCCTCGTCGAAGAAAAGGTCCCCGGCAGCCGAGCCCTCGTCGAATATATTTTCTTCGGCAGCCGAGCCCTCGTCGAATATATTTTCTTCGGCAGCCGAGCCCTCGTCGAAGAAAAGGTCCCCGGCAGCCGAGCCCTCGTCGAAGAAAAGGTCCCCGGCAGCCGAGCCCTCGTCGAAGAAAAGGTCCCCGGCAGCCGAGCCCTCGTCGAAGAAAAGGTCCCCGGCAGCCGAGCCCTCGTCGAAGAAAAGGTCCCCGGCAGCCGAGCCCTCGTCGAATATTTTTTCTTCGGCAGCCGAGCCCTCGTCGAAGAACAGGTCCCCGGCAGCCGAGCCCTCGTCGAAGAACAGGTCCCCGGCAGCCGAGCCCTCGTCGAAGAAAAGGTCCCCGGCAGCCGAGCCCTCGTCGAAGAAAAGGTCCCCGGCAGCCGAGCCCTCGTCGAAGAAAAGGTCCCCGGCAGCCGAGCCCTCGTCGAATATTTTTTCTTCGGCAGCCGAGCCCTCGTCGAATATTTTTTCTTCGGCAGCCGAGCCCTCGTCGAAGAAAAGGTCCCCGGCAGCCGAGCCCTCGTCGAAGAAAAGGTCCCCGGCAGCCGAGCCCTCGTCGAATATATTTTCTTCGGCAGCCGAGCCCTCGTCGAATATATTTTCTTCGGCAGCCGAGCCCTCGTCGAATATTTTTTCTTCGGCAGCCGAGCCCTCGTCGAAGAACAGGTCCCCGGCAGCCGAGCCCTCGTCGAATATATTTTCTTCGGCAGCCGAGCCCTCGTCGAATATATTTTCTTCGGCAGCCGAGCCCTCGTCGAAGAAAAGGTCCCCGGCAGCCGAGCCCTCGTCGAATATATTTTCTTCGGCAGCCGAGCCCTCGTCGAATATATTTTCTTCGGCAGCCGAGCCCTCGTCGAAGAAAAGGTCCCCGGCAGCCGAGCCCTCGTCGAAGAAAAGGTCCCCGGCAGCCGAGCCCTCGTCGAAGAAAAGGTCCCCGGCAGCCGAGCCCTCGTCGAATATTTTTTCTTCGGCAGCCGAGCCCTCGTCGAAGAACAGGTCCCCGGCAGCCGAGCCCTCGTCGAAGAACAGGTCCCCGGCAGCCGAGCCCTCGTCGAAGAACAGGTCCCCGGCAGCCGAGCCCTCGTCGAAGAACAGGTCCCCGGCAGCCGAGCCCTCGTCGAAGAAAAGGTCCCCGGCAGCCGAGCCCTCGTCGAAGAAAAGGTCCCCGGCAGCCGAGCCCTCGTCGAAGAAAAGGTCCCCGGCAGCCGAGCCCTCGTCGAAGAAAAGGTCCCCGGAAGCCGAGCCCTCGTCGAAGAAAAGGTCCCCGGAAGCCGAGCCCTAGTCGAATATTTTTTCTTCGGCAGCCGAGCCCTCGTCGAATATTTTTTCTTCGGCAGCCGAGCCCTCGTCGAAGAAAAGGTCCCCGGCAGCCGAGCCCTCGTCGAAGAAAAGGTCCCCGGCAGCCGAGCCCTCGTCGAAGAAAAGGTCCCCGGCAGCCGAGCCCTCGTCGAATATTTTTTCTTCGGCAGCCGAGCCCTCGTCGAATATTATTTCTTCGGCAGCCGAGCCCTCGTCGAATATTTTTTCTTCGGCAGCCGAGCCCTCGTCGAAGAAAAGGTCCCCGGCAGCCGAGCCCTCGTCGAATATTTTTTCTTCGGCAGCCGAGCCCTCGTCGAAGAAAAGGTCCCCGGAGCCGAGCCCTCGTCGAATATTTTTTCTTCGGCAGCCGAGCCCTCGTCGAAGAAAAGGTCCCCGGGCAGCCGAGCCCTCGTCGAAGAAAAGGTCCCCGGCAGCCGAGCCCTCGTCGAAGAAAAGGTCCCCGGCAGCCGAGCCCTCGTCGAAGAAAAGGTCCCCGGCAGCCGAGCCCTCGTCGAAGAAAAGGTCCCCGGCAGCCGAGCCCTCGTCGAAGAAAAGGTCCCCGGCAGCCGAGCCCTCGTCGAAGAAAAGGTCCCCGGCAGCCGAGCCCTCGTCGAATATTTTTTCTTCGGCAGCCGAGCCCTCGTCGAATATTTTTTCTTCGGCAGCCGAGCCCTCGTCGAAGAAAAGGTCCCCGGCAGCCGAGCCCTCGTCGAAGAAAAGGTCCCCGGCAGCCGAGCCCTCGTCGAATATATTTTCTTCGGCAGCCGAGCCCTCGTCGAATATTTTTTCTTCGGCAGCCGAGCCCTCGTCGAAGAACAGGTCCCCGGCAGCCGAGCCCTCGTCGAATATATTTTCTTCGGCAGCCGAGCCCTCGTCGAATATATTTTCTTCGGCAGCCGAGCCCTCGTCGAAGAAAAGGTCCCCGGCAGCCGAGCCCTCGTCGAAGAAAAGGTCCCCGGCAGCCGAGCCCTCGTCGAATATTTTTTCTTCGGCAGCCGAGCCCTCGTCGAAGAACAGGTCCCCGGCAGCCGAGCCCTCGTCGAATATTTTTTCTTCGGCAGCCGAGCCCTCGTCGAATATTTTTTCTTCGGCAGCCGAGCCCTCGTCGAAGAAAAGGTCCCCGGCAGCCGAGCCCTCGTCGAAGAAAAGTTCCCCGGCAGCCGAGCCCTCGTCGAAGAAAAGGTCCCCGGCAGCCGAGCCCTCGTCGAAGAAAAGGTCCCCGGCAGCCGAGCCCTCGTCGAATATTTTTTCTTCGGCAGCCGAGCCCTCGTCGAATATTTTTTCTTCGGCAGCCGAGCCCTCGTCGAATATTTTTTCTTCGGCAGCCGAGCCCTCGTCGAAGAAAAGGTCCCCGGCAGCCGAGCCCTCGTCGAATATTTTTTCTTCGGCAGCCGAGCCCTCGTCGAAGAAAAGGTCCCCCGGCAGCCGAGCCCTCGTCGAATATTTTTTCTTCGGCAGCCGAGCCCTCGTCGAATATTTTTTCTTCGGCAGCCGAGCCCTCGTCAATATTTTTTCTTCGGCAGCCGAGCCCTCGTCGAAGAAAAGGTCCCCGGCAGCCGAGCCCTCGTCGAAGAAAAGGTCCCCGGCAGCCGAGCCCTCGTCGAAGAAAAGGTCCCCGGCAGCCGAGCCCTCGTCGAAGAAAAGGTCCCCGGCAGCCGAGCCCTCGTCGAAGAAAAGGTCCCCGGCAGCCGAGCCCTCGTCGAAGAAAAGGTCCCCGGCAGCCGAGCCCTCGTCGAATATTTTTTCTTCGGCAGCCGAGCCCTCGTCGAATATTTTTTCTTCGGCAGCCGAGCCCTCGTCGAAGAAAAGGTCCCCGGCAGCCGAGCCCTCGTCGAAGAAAAGGTCCCCGGCAGCCGAGCCCTCGTCGAATATATTTTCTTCGGCAGCCGAGCCCTCGTCGAATATATTTTCTTCGGCAGCCGAGCCCTCGTCAAATATTTTTTCTTCGGCAGCCGAGCCCTCGTCGAAGAACAGGTCCCCGGCAGCCGAGCCCTCGTCGAATATATTTTCTTCGGCAGCCGAGCCCTCGTCGAATATATTTTCTTCGGCAGCCGAGCCCTCGTCGAAGAAAAGGTCCCCGGCAGCCGAGCCCTCGTCGAATATTTTTTCTTCGGCAGCCGAGCTCTCGTCGAAGAAAAGGTCCCCGGCAGCCGAGCCCTCGTCGAATATTTTTTCTTCGGCAGCCGAGCCCTCGTCGAAGAACAGGTCCCCGGCAGCCGAGCCCTCGTCGAAGAACAGGTCCCCGGCAGCCGAGCCCTCGTCGAAGAAAAGGTCCCCGGCAGCCGAGCCCTCGTCGAATATTTTTTCTTCGGCAGCCGAGCCCTCGTCGAAGAAAAGGTCCCCGGCAGCCGAGCCCTCGTCGAAGAACAGGTCCCCGGCAGCCGAGCCCTCGTCGAAGAAAAGGTCCCCGGCAGCCGAGCCCTCGTCGAATATATTTTCTTCGGCAGCCGAGCCCTCGTCGAATATATTTTCTTCGGCAGCCGAGCCCTCGTCGAATATTTTTTCTTCGGCAGCCGAGCCCTCGTCGAATATATTTTCTTCGGCAGCCGAGCCCTCGTCGAAGAAAAGGTCCCCGGTAGCCGAGCCCTCGTCGAATATTTTTTCTTCGGCAGCCGAGCCCTCGTCGAAGAACAGGTCCCCGGCAGCCGAGCCCTCGTCGAATATTTTTTCTTCGGCAGCCGAGCCCTCGTCGAATATTTTTTCTTCGGCAGCCGAGCCCTCGTCGAAGAAAAGGTCCCCGGCAGCCGAGCCCTCGTCGAAGAAAAGGTCCCCGGCAGCCGAGCCCTCGTCGAAGAAAAGGTCCCCGGAAGCCGAGCCCTCGTCGAAGAAAAGGTCCCCGGCAGCCGAGCCCTCGTCGAAGAAAAGGTCCCCGGCAGCCGAGCCCTCGTCGAAGAAAAGGTCCCCGGCAGCCGAGCCCTCGTCGAAGAAAAGGTCCCCGGCAGCCGAGCCCTCGTCGAAGAAAAGGTCCCCGGCAGCCGAGCCCTCGTCGAATATTTTTTCTTCGGCAGCCGAGCCCTCGTCGAATATTTTTTCTTCGGCAGCCGAGCCCTCGTCGAAGAACAGGTCCCCGGCAGCCGAGCCCTCGTCGAAGAAAAGGTCCCCGGCAGCCGAGCCCTCGTCGAAGAAAAGGTCCCCGGCAGCCGAGCCCTCGTCGAAGAAAAGGTCCCCGGCAGCCGAGCCCTCGTCGAAGAAAAGGTCCCCAGCAGCCGAGCCCTCGTCGAAGAAAAGGTCCCCGGCAGCCGAGCCCTCGTCGAATATTTTTTCTTCGGCAGCAGAGCCCTCGTCGAAGAACAGGTCCCCGGCAGCTGAGCCCTCGTCGAATATTTTTTCTTCGGCAGCCGAGCCCTCGTCGAATATTTTTTCTTCGGCAGCCGAGCCCTCGTCGAAGAAAAGGTCCCCGGCAGCCGAGCCCTCGTCGAAGAAAAGGTCCCCGGCAGCCGAGCCCTCGTCGAATATTTTTTCTTCGGCAGCCGAGCCCTCGTCGAATATTTTTTCTTCGGCAGCCGAGCCCTCGTCGAAGAAAAGGTCCCCGGCAGCCGAGCCCTCGTCGAATATTTTTTCTTCGGCAGCCGAGCCCTCGTCGAAGAAAAGGTCCCTGGCAGCCGAGCCCTCGTCGAAGAAAAGGTCCCCGGCAGCCGAGCCCTCGTCGAATATTTTTTCTTCGGCAGCCGAGCCCTCGTCGAATATTTTTTCTTCGGCAGCCGAGCCCTCGTCGAAGAAAAGGTCCCCGGCAGCCGAGCCCTCGTCGAATATTTTTTCTTCGGCAGCCGAGCCCTCGTCGAAGAAAAGGTCCCCGGCAGCCGAGCCCTCGTCGAAGAAAAGGTCCCCGGCAGCCGAGCCCTCGTCGAATATTTTTTCTTCGGCAGCCGAGCCCTCGTCGAATATTTTTTCTTCGGCAGCCGAGCCCTCGTCGAAGAAAAGGTCCCCGGCAGCCGAGCCCTCGTCGAATATTTTTTCTTCGGCAGCCGAGCCCTCGTCGAAGAAAAGGTCCCCGGCAGCCGAGCCCTCGTCGAAGAAAAGGTCCCCGGCAGCCGAGCCCTCGTCAAATATTTTCTCTTCGGCAGCCGAGCCCTCGTCGAATATTTTTTCTTCGGCAGCCGAGCCCTCGTCGAAGAAAAGGTCCCCGGCAGCCGAGCCCTCGTCGAAGAAAAGGTCCCCGGCAGCCGAGCCCTCGTCGAATATTTTTTCTTCGGCAGCCGAGCCCTCGTCGAATATTTTTTCTTCGGCAGCCGAGCCCTCGTCGAATATTTTTTCTTCGGCAGCCGAGCCCTCGTCGAAGAAAAGGTCCCCGGCAGCCGAGCCCTCGTCGAAGAAAAGGTCCCCGGCAGCCGAGCCCTCGTCGAATATTTTTTCTTCGGCAGCCGAGCCCTCGTCGAATATTTTTTCTTCGGCAGCCGAGCCCCTCGTCGAAGAAAAGGTCCCCGGCAGCCGAGCCCTCGTCGAAGAAAAGGTCCCCGGCAGCCGAGCCCTCGTCGAATATTTTTTCTTCGGCAGCCGAGCCCTCGTCGAAGAAAAGGTCCCCGGCAGCCGAGCCCTCGTCGAAGAAAAGGTCCCAGCAGCCGAGCCCTCGTCGAAGAAAAGGTCCCCGGCAGCCGAGCCCTCGTCGAAGAAAAGGTCCCCGGCAGCCGAGCCCTCGTCGAAGAAAAGGTCCCCGGCAGCCGAGCCCTCGTCGAAGAAAAGGTCCCCGGCAGCCGAGCCCCTCGTCGAAGAAAAGGTCCCCGGCAGCCGAGCCCTCGTCGAAGAAAAGGTCCCCGGCAGCCGAGCCCTCGTCGAAGAAAGGTCCCCGGCAGCCGAGCCCTCGTCGAATATTTTTTCTTCGGCAGCCGAGCCCTCGTCGAAGAAAAGGGTCCCCGGCAGCCGAGCCCTCGTCGAATATTTTTTCTTCGGCAGCCGAGCCCTCGTCGAAGAAAAGGTCCCCGGCAGCCGAGCCCTCGTCGAAGAAAAGGTCCCCGGCAGCCGAGCCCTCGTCGAAGAAAAGGTCCCCGGCAGCCGAGCCCTCGTCGAATATTTTTTCTTCGGCAGCCGAGCCCTCGTCGATATTTTTTCTTCGGCAGCCGAGCCCTCGTCGAATATTTTTCTTCGGCAGCCGAGCCCTCGTCGAAGAAAAGGTCCCCGGCAGCCGAGCCCTCGTCGAATATTTTTTCTTCGGCAGCCGAGCCCTCGTCGAAGAAAAGGTCCCCGGAGCCGAGCCCTCGTCGAATATTTTTTCTTCGGCAGCCGAGCCCTCGTCGAAGAAAAGGTCCCCGGCAGCCGAGCCCTCGTCGAAGAAAAGGTCCCCGGCAGCCGAGCCCTCGTCGAAGAAAAGGTCCCCGGCAGCCGAGCCCTCGTCGAAGAAAAGGTCCCCGGCAGCCGAGCCCTCGTCGAAGAAAAGGTCCCCGGCAGCCGAGCCCTCGTCGAAGAAAAAGGTCCCCGGCAGCCGAGCCCTCGTCGAAGAAAAGGTCCCCGGCAGCCGAGCCCTCGTCGAATATTTTTTCTTCGGCAGCCGAGCCCTCGTCGAATATTTTTTCTTCGGCAGCCGAGCCCTCGTCGAAGAAAAGGTCCCCGGCAGCCGAGCCCTCGTCGAAGAAAAGGTCCCCCGGCAGCCGAGCCCTCGTCGAATATATTTTCTTCGGCAGCCGAGCCCTCGTCGAATATTTTTTCTTCGGCAGCCGAGCCCTCGTCGAAGAACAGGTCCCCGGCAGCCGAGCCCTCGTCGAATATATTTTCTTCGGCAGCCCGAGCCCTCGTCGAATATATTTTCTTCGGCAGCCGAGCCCTCGTCGAAGAAAAGGTCCCCGGCAGCCGAGGCCCTCGTCGAAGAAAAGGTCCCCGGCAGGCCGAGCCCTCGTCGAATATTTTTTCTTCGGCAGCCGAGCCCTCGTCGAAGAACAGGTCCCCGGCAGCCGAGCCCTCGTCGAATATTTTTTCTTCGGCAGCCGAGCCCTCGTCGAATATTTTTCTTCGGCAGCCGAGCCCTCGTCGGAAGAAAAGGTCCCCGGCAGCCGAGCCCTCGTCGAAGAAAAGTTCCCCGGCAGCCGAGCCCTCGTCGAAGAAAAGGTCCCCGGCAGCCGAGCCCTCGTCGAAGAAAAGGTCCCCGGCAGCCGAGCCCATCGTCGAATATTTTTTCTTCGGCAGCCGAGCCCTCGTCGAATATTTTTTTCTTCGGCAGCCGAGCCCTCGTCGAATATTTTTTCTTCGGCAGCCGAGCCCTCGTCGAAGAAAGGTCCCCGGCAGCCGAGCCCTCGTCGAATATTTTTTCTTCGGCAGCCGAGCCCTCGTCGAAGAAAAGGTCCCCGGCAGCCGAGCCCTCGTCGAATATTTTTTCTTCGGCAGCCGAGCCCTCGTCGAATATTTTTTCTTCGGCAGCCGAGCCCTCGTCAATATTTTTTCTTCGGCAGCCGAGCCCTCGTCGAAGAAAAGGTCCCCGGCAGCCGAGCCCTCGTCGAAGAAAAGGTCCCCGGCAGCCGAGCCCTCGTCGAAGAAAAGGTCCCCGGCAGCCGAGCCCTCGTCGAAGAAAAGGTCCCCGGCAGCCGAGCCCTCGTCGAAGAAAAGGTCCCCGGCAGCCGAGCCCTCGTCGAAGAAAAGGTCCCCGGCAGCCGAGCCCTCGTCGAATATTTTTTCTTCGGCAGCCGAGCCCTCGTCGAATATTTTTTCTTCGGCAGCCGAGCCCTCGTCGAAGAAAAGGTCCCCGGCAGCCGAGCCCTCGTCGAAGAAAAGGTCCCCGGCAGCCGAGCCCTCGTCGAATATATTTCTTCGGCAGCCGAGCCCTCGTCGAATATATTTTCTTCGGCAGCCGAGCCCTCGTCGAATATTTTTTCTTCGGCAGCCGAGCCCTCGTCGAAGAACAGGTCCCCGGCAGCCGAGCCCTCGTCGAATATATTTTCTTCGGCAGCCGAGCCCTCGTCGAATATATTTTCTTCGGCAGCCGAGCCCTCGTCGAAGAAAAGGTCCCCGGCAGCCGAGCCCTCGTCGAATATTTTTTCTTCGGCAGCCGAGCTCTCGTCGAAGAAAAGGTCCCCGGCAGCCGAGCCCTCGTCGAATATTTTTTCTTCGGCAGCCGAGCCCTCGTCGAAGAACAGGTCCCCGGCAGCCGAGCCCTCGTCGAAGAACAGGTCCCCGGCAGCCGAGCCCTCGTCGAAGAAAAGGTCCCCGGCAGCCGAGCCCATCGTCGAATATTTTTTCTTCGGCAGCCGAGCCCTCGTCGAAGAAAAGGTCCCCGGCAGCCGAGCCCTCGTCGAAGAACAGGTCCCCGGCAGCCGAGCCCTCGTCGAAGAAAAGGTCCCCGGCAGCCGAGCCCTCGTCGAATATATTTTCTTCGGCAGCCGAGCCCTCGTCGAATATATTTTCTTCGGCAGCCGAGCCCTCGTCGAATATTTTTTCTTCGGCAGCCGAGCCCTCGTCGAATATATTTTCTTCGGCAGCCGAGCCCTCGTCGAAGAAAAGGTCCCCGGTAGCCGAGCCCTCGTCGAATATTTTTTCTTCGGCAGCCGAGCCCTCGTCGAAGAACAGGTCCCCGGCAGCCGAGCCCTCGTCGAATATTTTTTCTTCGGCAGCCGAGCCCTCGTCGAATATTTTTTCTTCGGCAGCCGAGCCCTCGTCGAAGAAAAGGTCCCCGGCAGCCGAGCCCTCGTCGAAGAAAAGGTCCCCGGCAGCCGAGCCCTCGTCGAAGAAAAGGTCCCCGGAAGCCGAGCCCTCGTCGAAGAAAAGGTCCCCGGCAGCCGAGCCCTCGTCGAAGAAAAGGTCCCCGGCAGCCGAGCCCTCGTCGAAGAAAAGGTCCCCGGCAGCCGAGCCCTCGTCGAAGAAAAGGTCCCCGGCAGCCGAGCCCTCGTCGAAGAAAAGGTCCCCGGCAGCCGAGCCCTCGTCGAATATTTTTTCTTCGGCAGCCGAGCCCTCGTCGAATATTTTTTCTTCGGCAGCCGAGCCCTCGTCGAAGAACAGGTCCCCGGCAGCCGAGCCCTCGTCGAAGAAAAGGTCCCCGGCAGCCGAGCCCTCGTCGAAGAAAAGGTCCCCGGCAGCCGAGCCCTCGTCGAAGAAAAGGTCCCCGGCAGCCGAGCCCTCGTCGAAGAAAAGGTCCCCAGCAGCCGAGCCCTCGTCGAAGAAAAGGTCCCCGGCAGCCGAGCCCTCGTCGAATATTTTTTCTTCGGCAGCAGAGCCCTCGTCGAAGAACAGGTCCCCGGCAGCTGAGCCCTCGTCGAATATTTTTTCTTCGGCAGCCGAGCCCTCGTCGAATATTTTTTCTTCGGCAGCCGAGCCCTCGTCGAAGAAAAGGTCCCCGGCAGCCGAGCCCTCGTCGAAGAAAAGGTCCCCGGCAGCCGAGCCCTCGTCGAATATTTTTTCTTCGGCAGCCGAGCCCTCGTCGAATATTTTTTCTTCGGCAGCCGAGCCCTCGTCGAAGAAAAGGTCCCCGGCAGCCGAGCCCTCGTCGAATATTTTTTCTTCGGCAGCCGAGCCCTCGTCGAAGAAAAGGTCCCTGGCAGCCGAGCCCTCGTCGAAGAAAAGGTCCCCGGCAGCCGAGCCCTCGTCGAATATTTTTTCTTCGGCAGCCGAGCCCTCGTCGAATATTTTTTCTTCGGCAGCCGAGCCCTCGTCGAAGAAAAGGTCCCCGGCAGCCGAGCCCTCGTCGAATATTTTTTCTTCGGCAGCCGAGCCCTCGTCGAAGAAAAGGTCCCCGGCAGCCGAGCCCTCGTCGAAGAAAAGGTCCCCGGCAGCCGAGCCCTCGTCGAATATTTTTTCTTCGGCAGCCGAGCCCTCGTCGAATATTTTTTCTTCGGCAGCCGAGCCCTCGTCGAAGAAAAGGTCCCCGGCAGCCGAGCCCTCGTCGAATATTTTTTCTTCGGCAGCCGAGCCCTCGTCGAAGAAAAGGTCCCCGGCAGCCGAGCCCTCGTCGAAGAAAAGGTCCCCGGCAGCCGAGCCCTCGTCAAATATTTTCTCTTCGGCAGCCGAGCCCTCGTCGAATATTTTTTCTTCGGCAGCCGAGCCCTCGTCGAAGAAAAGGTCCCCGGCAGCCGAGCCCTCGTCGAAGAAAAGGTCCCCGGCAGCCGAGCCCTCGTCGAATATTTTTTCTTCGGCAGCCGAGCCCTCGTCGAATATTTTTTCTTCGGCAGCCGAGCCCTCGTCGAATATTTTTTCTTCGGCAGCCGAGCCCTCGTCGAAGAAAAGGTCCCCGGCAGCCGAGCCCTCGTCGAAGAAAAGGTCCCCGGCAGCCGAGCCCTCGTCGAATATTTTTTCTTCGGCAGCCGAGCCCTCGTCGAATATTTTTTCTTCGGCAGCCGAGCCCTCGTCGAAGAAAAGGTCCCCGGCAGCCGAGCCCTCGTCGAAGAAAAGGTCCCCGGCAGCCGAGCCCTCGTCGAATATTTTTTCTTCGGCAGCCGAGCCCTCGTCGAAGAAAAGGTCCCCGGCAGCCGAGCCCTCGTCGAAGAAAAGGTCCCCAGCAGCCGAGCCCTCGTCGAAGAAAAGGTCCCCGGCAGCCGAGCCCTCGTCGAAGAAAAGGTCCCCGGCAGCCGAGCCCTCGTCGAAGAAAAGGTCCCCGGCAGCCGAGCCCTCGTCGAAGAAAAGGTCCCCGGCAGCCGAGCCCTCGTCGAAGAAAAGGTCCCCGGCAGCCGAGCCCTCGTCGAAGAAAAGGTCCCCGGCAGCCGAGCCCTCGTCGAAGAAAAGGTCCCCGGCAGCCGAGCCCTCGTCGAATATTTTTTCTTCGGCAGCCGAGCCCTCGTCGAAGAAAAGGTCCCCGGCAGCCGAGCCCTCGTCGAATATTTTTTCTTCGGCAGCCGAGCCCTCGTCGAAGAAAAGGTCCCCGGCAGCCGAGCCCTCGTCGAAGAAAAGGTCCCCGGCAGCCGAGCCCTCGTCGAATATTTTTTCTTCGGCAGCCGAGCCCTCGTCGAATATATTTTCTTCGGCAGCCGAGCCCTCGTCGAAGAAAAGGTCCCCGGCAGCCGAGCCCTCGTCGAATATTTTTTCTTCGGCAGCCGAGCCCTCGTCGAATATTTTTTCTTCGGCAGCCGAGCCCTCGTCGAAGAAAAGGTCCCCGGCAGCCGAGCCCTCGTCGAAGAAAAGGTCCCCGGCAGCCGAGCCCTCGTCGAATATTTTTTCTTCGGCAGCCGAGCCCTCGTCGAATATTTTTTCTTCGGCAGCCGAGCCCTCGTCCAATATTTTTTCTTCGGCAGCCGAGCCCTCGTCGAATATTTTTTCTTCGGCAGCCGAGCCCTCGTCGAAGAAAAGGTCCCCGGCAGCCGAGCCCTCGTCGAAGAAAAGGTCCCCGGCAGCCGAGCCCTCGTCGAAGAAAAGGTCCCCGGCAGCCGAGCCCTCGTCGAATATTTTTTCTTCGGCAGCCGAGCCCTCGTCGAAGAAAAGGTCCCCGGCAGCCGAGCCCTCGTCGAAGAAAAGGTCCCCGGCAGCCGAGCCCTCGTCGAAGAAAAGGTCCCCGGCAGCCGAGCCCTCGTCGAATATTTTTTCTTCGGCAGCCAAGCCCTCGTCGAAGAAAAGGTCCCCGGCAGCCGAGCCCTCGTCGAATATTTTTTCTTCGGCAGCCGAGCCCTCGTCGAATATTTTTTCTTCGGCAGCCGAGCCCTCGTCGAAGAAAAGGTCCCCGGCAGCCGAGCCCTCGTCGAATATTTTTTCTTCGGCAGCCGAGCCCTCGTCGAATATTTTTTCTTCGGCAGCCGAGCCCTCGTCGAAGAAAAGGTCCCCGGCAGCCGAGCCCTCGTCGAAGAAAAGGTCCCCGGCAGCCGAGCCCTCGTCGAATATTTTTTCTTCGGCAGCCGAGCCCTCGTCGAATATTTTTTCTTCGGCAGCCGAGCCCTCGTCGAATATTTTTTCTTCGGCAGCCGAGCCCTCGTCGAAGAAAAGGTCCCCGGCAGCCGAGCCCTCGTCGAAGAAAAGGTCCCCGGCAGCCGAGCCCTCGTCGAAGAAAAGGTCCCCGGCAGCCGAGCCCTCGTCGAAGAAAAGGTCCCCGGCAGCCGAGCCCTCGTCGAAGAAAAGGTCCCCGGCAGCCGAGCCCTCGTCGAAGAAAAGGTCCCCGGCAGCCGAGCCCTCGTCGAAGAAAAGGTCCCCGGCAGCCGAGCCCTCGTCGAATATTTTTTCTTCGGCAGCCGAGCCCTCGTCGAAGAAAAGGTCCCCGGCAGCCGAGCCCTCGTCGAATATTTTTTCTTCGGCAGCCGAGCCCTCGTCGAAGAAAAGGTCCCCGGCAGCCGAGCCCTCGTCGAAGAAAAGGTCCCCGGCAGCCGAGCCCCTCGTCGAATATTTTTTCTTCGGCAGCCGAGCCCTCGTCGAAGAAAAGGTCCCCGGCAGCCGAGCCCTCGTCGAAGAAAAGGTCCCCGGCAGCCGAGCCCTCGTCGAAGAAAAGGTCCCCGGCAGCCGAGCCCTCGTCGAATATTTTTTCTTCGGCAGCCGAGCCCTCGTCGAAGAAAAGGTCCCCGGCAGCCGAGCCCTCGTCGAATATTTTTTCTTCGGCAGCCGAGCCCTCGTCGAAGAAAAGGTCCCCGGCAGCCGAGCCCTCGTCGAAGAAAAGGTCCCCGGCAGCCGAGCCCTCGTCGAATATTTTTTCTTCGGCAGCCG
The DNA here is from genome assembly GCF_026419915.1 of Harpia harpyja. NCBI lineage: Eukaryota > Metazoa > Chordata > Aves > Accipitriformes > Accipitridae > Harpia > Harpia harpyja. Next base: position 27,214 of record NW_026293268.1, on the reverse strand, counting down.
AGCCCTCGTCGAAGAAAAGGTCCCCGGCAGCCGAGCCCTCGTCGAAGAAAAGGTCCCCGGCAGCCGAGCCCTCGTCGAAGAAAAGGTCCCCGGCAGCCGAGCCCTCGTCGAATATTTTTTCTTCGGCAGCCGAGCCCTCGTCGAAGAAAAGGTCCCCGGCAGCCGAGCCCTCGTCGAAGAAAGGTCCCCGGCAGCCGAGCCCTCGTCGAATATTTTTTCTTCGGCAGCCGAGCCCTCGTCGAATATTTTTTCTTCGGCAGCCGAGCCCTCGTCGAAGAAAAGGTCCCCGGCAGCCGAGCCCTCGTCGAATATTTTTTCTTCGGCAGCCGAGCCCTCGTCGAATATTTTTTCTTCGGCAGCCGAGCCCTCGTCGAATATTTTTTCTTCGGCAGCCGAGCCCTCGTCGAAGAAAAGGTCCCCGGCAGCCGAGCCCTCGTCGAAGAAAAGGTCCCCGGCAGCCGAGCCCTCGTCGAAGAAAAGGTCCCCGGCAGCCGAGCCCTCGTCGAAGAAAAGGTCCCCGGCAGCCGAGCCCTCGTCGAAGAAAAGGTCCCCGGCAGCCGAGCCCTCGTCGAAGAAAAGGTCCCCGGCAGCCGAGCCCTCGTCGAAGAAAAGGTCCCCGGCAGCCGAGCCCTCGTCGAATATTTTTTCTTCGGCAGCCGAGCCCTCGTCGAAGAAAAGGTCCCCGGCAGCCGAGCCCTCGTCGAATATTTTTTCTTCGGCAGCCGAGCCCTCGTCGAAGAAAAGGTCCCCGGCAGCCGAGCCCTCGTCGAAGAAAAGGTCCCCGGCAGCCGAGCCCTCGTCGAATATTTTTTCTTCGGCAGCCGAGCCCTCGTCGAAGAAAAGGTCCCCGGCAGCCGAGCCCTCGTCGAATATTTTTTCTTCGGCAGCCGAGCCCTCGTCGAAGAAAAGGTCCCCGGCAGCCGAGCCCTCGTCGAAGAAAAGGTCCCCGGCAGCCGAGCCCTCGTCGAATATTTTTTTCTTCGGCAGCCGAGCCCTCGTCGAAGAAAAGGTCCCCGGCAGCCGAGCCCTCGTCGAAGAAAAGGTCCCCGGCAGCCGAGCCCTCGTCGAAGAAAAGGTCCCCGGCAGCCGAGCCCTCGTCGAATATTTTTTCTTCGGCAGCCGAGCCCTCGTCGAAGAAAAGGTCCCCGGCAGCCGAGCCCTCGTCGAAGAAAAGGTCCCCGGCAGCCGAGCCCTCGTCGAAGAAAAGGTCCCCCGGCAGCCGAGCCCTCGTCGAATATTTTTTCTTCGGCAGCCGAGCCCTCGTCGAATATTTTTTCTTCGGCAGCCGAGCCCTCGTCGAAGAAAAGGTCCCCGGCAGCCGAGCCCTCGTCGAAGAAAAGGTCCCCGGCAGCCGAGCCCTCGTCGAAGAAAAGGTCCCCGGCAGCCGAGCCCTCGTCGAATATTTTTTCTTCGGCAGCCGAGCCCTCGTCGAAGAAAAGGTCCCCGGCAGCCGAGCCCTCGTCGAAGAAAAGGTCCCCGGCAGCCGAGCCCTCGTCGAATATTTTTTCTTCGGCAGCCGAGCCCTCGTCGAAGAAAAGGTCCCCGGCAGCCGAGCCCTCGTCGAATATTTTTTCTTCGGCAGCCGAGCCCTCGTCGAAGAAAAGGTCCCCGGCAGCCGAGCCCTCGTCGAAGAAAAGGTCCCCGGCAGCCGAGCCCTCGTCGAATATTTTTTCTTCGGCAGCCGAGCCCTCGTCGAAGAAAAGGTCCCCGGCAGCCGAGCCCTCGTCGAAGAAAAGGTCCCCGGCAGCCGAGCCCTCGTCGAAGAAAAGGTCCCCGGCAGCCGAGCCCTCGTCGAATATTTTTTCTTCGGCAGCCGAGCCCTCGTCGAAGAAAAGGTCCCCGGCAGCCGAGCCCTCGTCGAAGAAAAGGTCCCCGGCAGCCGAGCCCTCGTCGAAGAAAAGGTCCCCGGCAGCCGAGCCCTCGTCGAAGAAAAGGTCCCCGGCAGCCGAGCCCTCGTCGAATATTTTTTCTTCGGCAGCCGAGCCCTCGTCGAATATTTTTTCTTCGGCAGCCGAGCCCTCGTCGAAGAAAAGGTCCCCGGCAGCCGAGCCCTCGTCGAAGAAAAAGGTCCCCGGCAGCCGAGCCCTCGTCGAAGAAAAGGTCCCCGGCAGCCGAGCCCTCGTCGAATATTTTTTCTTCGGCAGCCGAGCCCTCGTCGAAGAAAAGGTCCCCGGCAGCCGAGCCCTCGTCGAAGAAAAGGTCCCCGGCAGCCGAGCCCTCGTCGAAGAAAAGGTCCCCGGCAGCCGAGCCCTCGTCGAAGAAAAGGTCCCCGGCAGCCGAGCCCTCGTCGAAGAAAAGGTCCCCGGCAGCCGAGCCCTCGTCGAAGAAAAGGTCCCCGGCAGCCGAGCCCTCGTCGAAGAAAAGGTCCCCGGCAGCCGAGCCCTCGTCGAAGAAAAGGTCCCCGGCAGCCGAGCCCTCGTCGAATATTTTTTCTTCGGCAGCCGAGCCCTCGTCGAAGAAAAGGTCCCCGGCAGCCGAGCCCTCGTCGAATATGTTTCTTCAGCAGCCGAGCCCTCGTCGAAGAAAAGGTCCCCGGCAGCCGAGCCCTCGTCGAAGAAAAGGTCCCCGGCAGCCGAGCCCTCGTCGAAGAAAAGGTCCCCGGCAGCCGAGCCCTCGTCGAATATTTTTTCTTCGGCAGCCGAGCCCTCGTCGAAGAAAAGGTCCCCGGCAGCCGAGCCCTCGTCGAATATTTTTTCTTCGGCAGCCGAGCCCTCGTCGAAGAAAAGGTCCCCGGCAGCCGAGCCCTCGTCGAAGAAAAGGTCCCCGGCAGCCGAGCCCTCGTCGAATATTTTTTCTTCGGCAGCCGAGCCCTCGTCGAAGAAAAGGTCCCCGGCAGCCGAGCCCTCGTCGAAGAAAAGGTCCCCGGCAGCCGAGCCCTCGTCGAAGAAAAGGTCCCCGGCAGCCGAGCCCTCGTCGAATATTTTTTCTTCGGCAGCCGAGCCCTCGTCGAAGAAAAGGTCCCCGGCAGACGAGCCCTCGTCGAAGAAAAGGTCCCCGGCAGCCGAGCCCTCGTCGAAGAAAAGGTCCCCGGCAGCCGAGCCCTCGTCGAAGAAAAGGTCCCCGGCAGCCGAGCCCTCGTCGAAGAAAAGGTCCCCGGCAGCCGAGCCCTCGTCGAAGAAAAGGTCCCCGGCAGCCGAGCCCTCGTCGAAGAAAAGGTCCCCGGCAGCCGAGCCCTCGTCGAATATTTTTTCTTCGGCAGCCGAGCCCTCGTCGAAGAAAAGGTCCCCGGCAGCCGAGCCCTCGTCGAAGAAAAGGTCCCCGGCAGCCGAGAGCTCGTCGAAGAAAAGGTCCCCGGCAGCCGAGCCCTCGTCGAATATTTTTTCTTCGGCAGCCGAGCCCTCGTCGAAGAAAAGGTCCCCTGCAGCCGAGCCCTCGTCGAAGAAAAGGTCCCCGGCAGCCGAGCCCTCGTCGAAGAAAAGGTCCCCGGCAGCCGAGCCCTCGTCGAATATTTTTTCTTCGGCAGCCGAGCCCTCGTCGAAGAAAAGGTCCCCGGCAGCCGAGCCCTCGTCGAAGAAAAGGTCCCCGGCAGCCGAGCCCTCGTCGAAGAAAAGGTCCCCCGGCAGCCGAGCCCTCGTCGAAGAAAAGGTCCCCGGCAGCCGAGCCCTCGTCGAATATTTTTTCTTCGGCAGCCGAGCCCCTCGTCGAAGAAAAGGTCCCCGGCAGCCGAGCCCTCGTCGAATATTTTTTCTTCGGCAGCCGAGCCCTCGTCGAAGAAAAGGTCCCCGGCAGCCGAGCCCTCGTCGAATATTTTTTCTTCGGCAGCCGAGCCCTCGTCGAAGAAAAGGTCCCCGGCAGCCGAGCCCTCGTCGAATATTTTTTCTTCGGCAGCCGAGCCCTCGTCGAAGAAAAGGTCCCCGGCAGCCGAGCCCTCGTCGAATATTTTTTCTTCGGCAGCCGAGCCCTCGTCGAAGAAAAGGTCCCCGGCAGCCGAGCCCTCGTCGAATATTTTTTCTTCGGCAGCCGAGCCCTCGTCGAAGAAAAGGTCCCCCGGCAGCCGAGCCCTCGTCGAATATTTTTTCTTCGGCAGCCGAGCCCTCGTCGAAGAAAAGGTCCCCGGCAGCCGAGCCCTCGTCGAATATTTTTTCTTCGGCAGCCGAGCCCTCGTCGAAGAAAAGGTCCCCGGCAGCCGAGCCCTCGTCGAAGAAAAGGTCCCCGGCAGCCGAGCCCTCGTCGAATATTTTTTCTTCGGCAGCCGAGCCCTCGTCGAAGAAAAGGTCCCCGGCAGCCGAGCCCTCGTCGAAGAAAAGGTCCCCGGCAGCCGAGCCCTCGTCGAAGAAAAGGTCCCGGCAGCCGAGCCCTCGTCGAAGAAAAGGTCCCCCGGCAGCCGAGCCCTCGTCGAATATTTTTTCTTCGGCAGCCAAGCCCTCGTCGAAGAAAAGGTCCCCGGCAGCCGAGCCCTCGTCGAATATTTTTTCTTCGGCAGCCGAGCCCTCGTCGAATATTTTTTTCTTCGGCAGCCGAGCCCTCGTCGAAGAAAAGGTCCCCGGCAGCCGAGCCCTCGTCGAATATTTTTTCTTCAGCAGCCGAGCCCTCGTCGAAGAAAAGGTCCCCGGCAGCCGAGCCCTCGTCGAATATTTTTTCTTCGGCAGCCGAGCCCTCGTCGAATATTTTTTCTTCGGCAGCCGAGCCCTCGTCGAAGAAAAGGTCCCCGGCAGCCGAGCCCTCGTCGAAGGAAAGGTCCCCGGCAGCCGAGCGCTCGTCGAATATTTTTTCTTCGGCAGCCGAGCCCTCGTCGAATATTTTTTCTTCGGCAGCCGAGCCCTCGTCGAAGAAAAGGTCCCCGGCATCCGAGCCCTCGTCGAAGAAAAGGTCCCCGGCAGCCGAGCCCTCGTCGAATATTTTTTCTTCGGCAGCTGAGCCCTCGTCGAATATTTTTTCTTCGGCAGCCGAGCCCTCGTCGAAGAAAAGGTCCCCGGCAGCCGAGCCCTCGTCGAAGAAAAGGTCCCCGGCAGCCGAGCCCTCGTCGAATTTTTTTCTTCGGCAGCCGAGCCCTCGTCGAATATTTTTTCTTCGGCAGCCGAGCCCTCGTCGAATATTTTTTCTTCGGCAGCCGAGCCCTCGTCGAAGAAAAGGTCCCCGGCATCCGAGCCCTCGTCGAAGAAAAGGTCCCCGGCAGCCGAGCCCTCGTCGAAGAAAAGGTCCCCGGCAGCCGAGCCCTCGTCGAAGAAAAGGTCCCCGGCAGCCGAGCCCTCGTCGAAGAAAAGGTCCCCGGCAGCCGAGCCCTCGTCGAATATTTTTTCTTCGGCAGCCGAGCCCTCGTCGAAGAAAAGGTCCCCGGCAGCCGAGCCCTCGTCGAAGAAAAGGTCCCCGGCAGCCGAGCCCTCGTCGAAGAAAAGGTCCCCGGCAGCCGAGCCCTCGTCGAAGAAAAGGTCCCCGGCAGCCGAGCCCTCGTCGAATATTTTTTCTTCGGCAGCCGAGCCCTCGTCAAAGAAAAGGTCCCCGGCAGCCGAGCCCTCGTCGAATATTTTTTATTCGGCAGCCGAGCCCTCGTCGAATATTTTTTCTTCGGCAGCCGAGCCCTCGTCGAAGAAAAGGTCCCCGGCAGCCGAGCCCTCGTCGAAGAAAAGGTCCCCGGCAGCCGAGCCCTCGTCGAATATTTTTTCTTCGGCAGCCGAGCCCTCGTCGAATATTTTTTCTTCGGCAGCCGAGCCCTCGTCGAATATTTTTTCTTCGGCAGCCGAGCCCTCGTCGAAGAAAAGGTCCCCGGCATCCGAGCCCTCGTCGAAGAAAAGGTCCCCGGCAGCCGAGCCCTCGTCGAAGAAAAGGTCCCCGGCAGCCGAGCCCTCGTCGAAGAAAAGGTCCCCGGCAGCCGAGCCCTCGTCGAATATTTTTTCTTCGGCAGCCGAGCCCTCGTCGAAGAAAAGGTCCCCGGCAGCCGAGACCTCGTCGAAGAAAAGGTCCCCGGCAGCCGAGCCCTCGTCGAAGAAAAGGTCCCCGGCAGCCGAGCCCTCGTCGAATATTTTTTCTTCGGCAGCCGAGCCCTCGTCGAAGAAAAGGTCCCCGGCAGCCGAGCCCTCGTCGAATATTTTTTATTCGGCAGCCGAGCCCTCGTCGAATATTTTTTCTTCGGCAGCCGAGCCCTCGTCGAAGAAAAGGTCCCCGGCAGCCGAGCCCTCGTCGAATATTTTTTCTTCGGCAGCCGAGCCCTCGTCGAATATTTTTTCTTCGGCAGCCGAGCCCTCGTCGAATATTTTTTCTTCGGCAGCCGAGCCCTCGTCGAAGAAAAGGTCCCCGGCAGCCGAGCCCTCGTCGAAGAAAGGTCCCCGGCAGCCGAGCCCTCGTCGAAGAAAAGGTCCCCGGCAGCCGAGCCCTCGTCGAAGAAAAGGTCCCCGGCAGCCGAGCCCTCGTCGAATATTTTTTCTTCGGCAGCCGAGCCCTCGTCGAAGAAAAGGTCCCCGGCAGCCGAGCCCTCGTCGAATATTTTTTCTTCGGCAGCCGAGCCCTCGTCGAAGAAAAGGTCCCCGGCAGCCGAGCCCTCGTCGAAGAAAAGGTCCCCGGCAGCCGAGCCCTCGTCGAATATTATTTCTTCGGCAGCCGAGCCCTCGTCGAAGAAAAGGTCCCCGGCAGCCGAGCCCTCGTCGAATATTTTTTCTTCGGCAGCCGAGCCCTCGTCGAAGAAAAGGTCCCCGGCAGCCGAGCCCTCGTCGAAGAAAAGGTCCCCGGCAGCCGAGCCCTCGTCGAAGAAAAGGTCCCCGGCAGCCGAGCCCTCGTCGAAGAAAAGGTCCCCGGCAGCCGAGCCCTCGTCGAATATTTTTTCTTCGGCAGCCGAGCCCTCGTCGAAGAAAAGGTCCCCGGCAGCCGAGCCCTCGTCGAAGAAAAGGTCCCCGGCAGCCGAGCCCTCGTCGAAGAAAAGGTCCCCGGCAGCCGAGCCCTCGTCGAAGAAAAGGTCCCCGGCAGCCGAGCCCTCGTCGAAGAAAAGGTCCCCGGCAGCCGAGCCCTCGTCGAATATTTTTTCTTCGGCAGCCGAGCCCTCGTCGAAGAAAAGGTCCCCGGCAGCCGAGCCCTCGTCGAATATTTTTTCTTCGGCAGCCGAGCCCTCGTCGAAGAAAAGGTCCCCGGCAGCCGAGCCCTCGTCGAAGAAAAGGTCCCCGGCAGCCGAGCCCTCGTCGAAGAAAAGGTCCCCGGCAGCCGAGCCCTCGTCGAATATTTTTTCTTCGGCAGCCGAGCCCTCGTCGAAGAAAAGGTCCCCGGCAGCCGAGCCCTCGTCGAAGAAAAGGTCCCCGGCAGCCGAGCCCTCGTCGAAGAAAAGGTCCCCGGCAGCCGAGCCCTCGTCGAAGAAAAGGTCCCCGGCAGCCGAGCCCTCGTCGAAGAAAAGGTCCCCGGCAGCCGAGCCCTCGTCGAATATTTTTTCTTCGGCAGCCGAGCCCTCGTCGAAGAAAAGGTCCCCGGCAGCCGAGCCCTCGTCGAAGAAAAGGTCCCCGGCAGCCGAGCCCTCGTCGAAGAAAAGGTCCCCGGCAGCCGAGCCCTCGTCGAATATATTTTCTTCGGCAGCCGAGCCCTCGTCGAAGAAAAGGTCCCCGGCAGCCGAGCCCTCGTCGAAGAAAAGGTCCCCGGCAGCCGAGCCCTCGTCGAAGAAAAGGTCCCCGGCAGCCGAGCCCTCGTCGAATATTTTTTCTTCGGCAGCCGAGCCCTCGTCGAAGAAAAGGTCCCCGGCAGCCGAGCCCTCGTCGAAGAAAAGGTCCCCGGCAGCCGAGCCCTCGTCGAAGAAAAGGTCCCCGGCAGCCGAGCCCTCGTCGAAGAAAAGGTCCCCGGCAGCCGAGCCCTCGTCGAAGAAAAGGTCCCCGGCAGCCGAGCCCTCGTCGAAGAAAAGGTCCCCGGCAGCCGAGCCCTCGTCGAATATTTTTTCTTCGGCAGCCGAGCCCTCGTCGAAGAAAAGGTCCCCGGCAGCCGAGCCCTCGTCGAAGAAAAGGTCCCCGGCAGCCGAGCCCTCGTCGAAGAAAAGGTCCCCGGCAGCCGAGCCCTCGTCGAATATTTTTTCTTCGGCAGCCGAGCCCTCGTCGAAGAAAAGGTCCCCTGCAGCCGAGCCCTCGTCGAAGAAAAGGTCCCCGGCAGCCGAGCCCTCGTCGAATATTTTTTCTTCGGCAGCCGAGCCCTCGTCGAATATTTTTTCTTCGGCAGCCGAGCCCTCGTCGAAGAAAAGGTCCCCGGCAGCCGAGCCCTCGTCGAAGAAAAGGTCCCCAGCAGCCGAGCCCTCGTCGAAGAAAAGGTCCCCGGCAGCCGAGCCCTCGTCGAATATTTTTTCTTCGGCAGCCGAGCCCTCGTCGAAGAAAAGGTCCCCGGCAGCCGAGCCCTCGTCGAAGAAAAGGTCCCCGGCAGCCGAGCCCTCGTCGAAGAAAAGGTCCCCGGCAGCCGAGCCCTCGTCGAAGAAAAGGTCCCCGGCAGCCGAGCCCTCGTCGAAGAAAAGGTCCCCGGCAGCCGAGCCCTCGTCGAATATATTTTCTTCGGCAGCCGAGCCCTCGTCGAAGAAAAGGTCCCCGGCAGCCGAGCCCTCGTCGAAGAAAAGGTCCCCGGCAGCCGAGCCCTCGTCGAAGAAAAGGTCCCCGGCAGCCGAGCCCTCGTCGAATATTTTTTCTTCGGCAGCCGAGCCCTCGTCGAAGAAAAGGTCCCCGGCAGCCGAGCCCTCGTCGAAGAAAAGGTCCCCGGCAGCCGAGCCCTCGTCGAAGAAAAGGTCCCCGGCAGCCGAGCCCTCGTCGAAGAAAAGGTCCCCGGCAGCCGAGCCCTCGTCGAAGAAAAGGTCCCCGGCAGCCGAGCCCTCGTCGAAGAAAAGGTCCCCGGCAGCCGAGCCCTCGTCGAATATTTTTTCTTCGGCAGCCGAGCCCTCGTCGAAGAAAAGGTCCCCGGCAGCCGAGCCCTCGTCGAAGAAAAGGTCCCCGGCAGCCGAGAGCTCGTCGAAGAAAAGGTCCCCGGCAGCCGAGCCCTCGTCGAATATTTTTTCTTCGGCAGCCGAGCCCTCGTCGAAGAAAAGGTCCCCTGCAGCCGAGCCCTCGTCGAAGAAAAGGTCCCCGGCAGCCGAGCCCTCGTCGAATATTTTTTCTTCGGCAGCCGAGCCCTCGTCGAATATTTTTTCTTCGGCAGCCGAGCCCTCGTCGAAGAAAAGGTCCCCGGCAGCCGAGCCCTCGTCGAAGAAAAGGTCCCCGGCAGCCGAGCCCTCGTCGAAGAAAAGGTCCCCGGCAGCCGAGCCCTCGTCGAAGAAAAGGTCCCCGGCAGCCGAGCCCTCGTCGAATATTTTTTCTTCGGCAGCCGAGCCCTCGTCGAAGAAAAGGTCCCCGGCAGCCGAGCCCTCGTCGAAGAAAAGGTCCCCGGCAGCCGAGCCCTCGTCGAAGAAAAGGTCCCCGGCAGCCGAGCCCTCGTCGAATATTTTTTCTTCGGCAGCCGAGCCCTCGTCGAAGAAAAGGTCCCCGGCAGCCGAGCCCTCGTCGAATATTTTTTCTTCGGCAGCCGAGCCCTCGTCGAAGAAAAGGTCCCCGGCAGCCGAGCCCTCGTCGAATATTTTTTCTTCGGCAGCCGAGCCCTCGTCGAAGAAAAGGTCCCCGGCAGCCGAGCCCTCGTCGAATATTTTTTCTTCGGCAGCCGAGCCCTCGTCGAAGAAAAGGTCCCCGGCAGCCGAGCCCTCGTCGAATATTTTTTCTTCGGCAGCCGAGCCCTCGTCGAAGAAAAGGTCCCCGGCAGCCGAGCCCTCGTCGAAGAAAAGGTCCCCGGCAGCCGAGCCCTCGTCGAATATTTTTTCTTCGGCAGCCGAGCCCTCGTCGAAGAAAAGGTCCCCGGCAGCCGAGCCCTCGTCGAATATTTTTTCTTCGGCAGCCGAGCCCTCGTCGAAGAAAAGGTCCCCGGCAGCCGAGCCCTCGTCGAAGAAAAGGTCCCCGGCAGCCGAGCCCTCGTCGAAGAAAAGGTCCCCGGCAGCCGAGCCCTCGTCGAATATTTTTTCATCGGCAGCCGAGCCCTCGTCGAAGAAAAGGTCCCCGGCAGCCGAGCCCTCGTCGAATATTTTTTATTCGGCAGCCGAGCCCTCGTCGAATATTTTTTCTTCGGCAGCCGAGCCCTCGTCGAAGAAAAGGTCCCCGGCAGCCGAGCCCTCGTCGAAGAAAAGGTCCCCGGCAGCCGAGCCCTCGTCGAATATTTTTTCTTCGGCAGCCGAGCCCTCGTCGAATATTTTTTCTTCGGCAGCCGAGCCCTCGTCGAATATTTTTTCTTCGGCAGCCGAGCCCTCGTCGAAGAAAAGGTCCCCGGCATCCGAGCCCTCGTCGAAGAAAAGGTCCCCGGCAGCCGAGCCCTCGTCGAAGAAAAGGTCCCCGGCAGCCGAGCCCTCGTCGAAGAAAAGGTCCCCGGCAGCCGAGCCCTCGTCGAATATTTTTTCTTCGGCAGCCGAGCCCTCGTCGAAGAAAAGGTCCCCGGCAGCCGAGCCCTCGTCGAAGAAAAGGTCCCCGGCAGCCGAGCCCTCGTCGAAGAAAAGGTCCCCGGCAGCCGAGCCCTCGTCGAATATTTTTTCTTCGGCAGCCGAGCCCTCGTCGAAGAAAAGGTCCCCGGCAGCCGAGCCCTCGTCGAATATTTTTTATTCGGCAGCTGAGCCCTCGTCGAATATTTTTTCTTCGGCAGCCGAGCCCTCGTCGAAGAAAAGGTCCCCGGCAGCCGAGCCCTCGTCGAAGAAAAGGTCCCCGGCAGCCGAGCCCTCGTCGAATATTTTTTCTTCGGCAGCCGAGCCCTCGTCGAATATTTTTTCTTCGGCAGCCGAGCCCTCGTCGAATATTTTTTCTTCGGCAGCCGAGCCCTCGTCGAAGAAAAGGTCCCCGGCATCCGAGCCCTCGTCGAAGAAAAGGTCCCCGGCAGCCGAGCCCTCGTCGAAGAAAAGGTCCCCGGCAGCCGAGCCCTCGTCGAAGAAAAGGTCCCCGGCAGCCGAGCCCTCGTCGAATATTTTTTCTTCGGCAGCCGAGCCCTCGTCGAAGAAAAGGTCCCCGGCAGCCGAGCCCTCGTCGAAGAAAAGGTCCCCGGCAGCCGAGCCCTCGTCGAAGAAAAGGTCCCCGGCAGCCGAGCCCTCGTCGAATATTTTTTCTTCGGCAGCCGAGCCCTCGTCGAAGAAAAGGTCCCCGGCAGCCGAGCCCTCGTCGAATATTTTTTCTTCGGCAGCCGAGCCCTCGTCGAAGAAAAGGTCCCCGGCAGCCGAGCCCTCGTCGAATATTTTTTATTCGGCAGCCGAGCCCTAGTCGAATATTTTTTCTTCGGCAGCCGAGCCCTCGTCGAAGAAAAGGTCCCCGGCAGCCGAGCCCTCGTCGAAGAAAAGGTCCCCGGCAGCCGAGCCCTCGTCGAATATTTTTTCTTCGGCAGCCGAGCCCTCGTCGAATATTTTTTCTTCGGCAGCCGAGCCCTCGTCGAATATTTTTTCTTCGGCAGCCGAGCCCTCGTCGAAGAAAAGGTCCCCGGCAGCCGAGCCCTCGTCGAAGAAAAGGTCCCCGGCAGCCGAGCCCTCGTCGAAGAAAAGGTCCCCGGCAGCCGAGCCCTCGTCGAAGAAAAGGTCCCCGGCAGCCGAGCCCTCGTCGAAGAAAAGGTCCCCGGCAGCCGAGCCCTCGTCGAAGAAAAGGTCCCCGGCAGCCGAGCCCTCGTCGAAGAAAAGGTCCCCGGCAGCCGAGCCCTCGTCGAATATTTTTTCTTCGGCAGCCGAGCCCTCGTCGAAGAAAAGGTCCCCGGCAGCCGAGCCCTCGTCGAATATTTTTTCTTCGGCAGCCGAGCCCTCGTCGAAGAAAAGGTCCCCGGCAGCCGAGCCCTCGTCGAAGAAAAGGTCCCCGGCAGCCGAGCCCTCGTCGAATATTTTTTCTTCGGCAGCCGAGCCCTCGTCGAAGAAAAGGTCCCCGGCAGCCGAGCCCTCGTCGAATATTTTTTCTTCGGCAGCCGAGCCCTTGTCGAAGAAAAGGTCCCCGGCAGCCGAGCCCTCGTCGAAGAAAAGGTCCCCGGCAGCCGAGCCCTCGTCGAAGAAAAGGTCCCCGGCAGCCGAGCCCTCGTCGAAGAAAAGGTCCCCGGCAGCCGAGCCCTCGTCGAATATTTTTTCTTCGGCAGCCGAGCCCTCGTCGAAGAAAAGGTCCCCGGCAGCCGAGCCCTCGTCGAAGAAAAGGTCCCCGGCAGCCGAGCCCTCGTCGAAGAAAAGGTCCCCGGCAGCCGAGCCCTCGTCGAAGAAAAGGTCCCCGGCAGCCGAGCCCTCGTCGAATATTTTTTCTTCGGCAGCCGAGCCCTCGTCGAAGAAAAGGTCCCCGGCAGCCGAGCCCTCGTCGAATATTTTTTCTTCGGCAGCCGAGCCCTCGTCGAAGAAAAGGTCCCCGGCAGCCGAGCCCTCGTCGAAGAAAAGGTCCCCGGCAGCCGAGCCCTCGTCGAAGAAAAAGGTCCCCGGCAGCCGAGCCCTCGTCGAATATTTTTTCTTCGGCAGCCGAGCCCTCGTCGAAGAAAAGGTCCCCGGCAGCCGAGCCCTCGTCGAAGAAAAGGTCCCCGGCAGCCGAGCCCTCGTCGAAGAAAAGGTCCCCGGCAGCCGAGCCCTCGTCGAATATTTTTTCTTCGGCAGCCGAGCCCTCGTCGAAGAAAAGGTCCCCGGCAGGCCGAGCCCTCGTCGAAGAAAAGGTCCCCGGCAGCCGAGCCCTCGTCGAAGAAAAGGTCCCCGGCAGCCGAGCCCTCGTCGAAGAAAAGGTCCCCCGGCAGCCGAGCCCTCGTCGAAGAAAAGGTCCCCGGCAGCCGAGCCCTCGTCGAAGAAAAGGTCCCCGGCAGCCGAGCCCCTCGTCGAATATTTTTTCTTCGGCAGCCGAGCCCTCGTCGAAGAAAAGGTCCCCGGCAGCCGAGCCCTCGTCGAAGAAAAGGTCCCCGGCAGCCGAGAGCTCGTCGAAGAAAAGGTCCCCGGCAGCCGAGCCCTCGTCGAATATTTTTTCTTCGGCAGCCGAGCCCTCGTCGAAGAAAAGGTCCCCTGCAGCCGAGCCCTCGTCGAAGAAAAGGTCCCCGGCAGCCGAGCCCCTCGTCGAAGAAAAGGTCCCCGGCAACCGAGCCCTCGTCGAATATTTTTTCTTCGGCAGCCGAGCCCTCGTCGAAGAAAAGGTCCCCGGCAGCCGAGCCCTCGTCGAAGAAAAGGTCCCCGGCAGCCGAGCCCTCGTCGAAGAAAAGGTCCCCCGGCAGCCGAGCCCTCGTCGAAGAAAAGGTCCCCGGCAGCCGAGCCCTCGTCGAAGAAAAGGTCCCCGGCAGCCGAGCCCTCGTCGAATATTTTTTCTTCGGCAGCCGAGCCCTCGTCGAAGAAAAGGTCCCCGGCAGCCGAGCCCTCGTCGAATATTTTTTCTTCGGCAGCCGAGCCCTCGTCGAAGAAAAGGTCCCCGGCAGCCGAGCCCTCGTCGAATATTTTTTCTTCGGCAGCCGAGCCCTCGTCGAAGAAAAGGTCCCCGGCAGCCGAGCCCTCGTCGAATATTTTTTCTTCGGCAGCCGAGCCCTCGTCGAAGAAAAGGTCCCCGGCAGCCGAGCCCTCGTCGAATATTTTTTCTTCGGCAGCCGAGCCCTCGTCGAAGAAAAGGTCCCCGGCAGCCGAGCCCTCGTCGAAGAAAAGGTCCCCGGCAGCCGAGCCCTCGTCGAAGAAAAGGTCCCCGGCAGCCGAGCCCTCGTCGAATATTTTTTTCTTCGGCAGCCGAGCCCTCGTCGAAGAAAAGGTCCCCGGCAGCCGAGCCCTCGTCGAAGAAAAGGTCCCCGGCAGCCGAGCCCCTCGTCGAAGAAAAGGTCCCCGGCAGCCGAGCCCTCGTCGAAGAAAAGGTCCCCGGCAGCCGAGCCCTCGTCGAATATTTTTTCTTCGGCAGCCAAGCCCTCGTCGAAGAAAAGGTCCCCGGCAGCCGAGCCCTCGTCGAATATTTTTTCTTCGGCAGCCGAGCCCTCGTCGAAGAAAAGGTCCCCCGGCAGCCGAGCCCTCGTCGAATATTTTTTCTTCGGCAGCCGAGCCCTCGTCGAATATTTTTTCTTCGGCAGCCGAGCCCTCGTCGAAGAAAAGCTCCCCGGCAGCCGAGCCCTCGTCGAATATTTTTTCTTCGGCAGCCGAGCCCTCGTCGAATATTTTTTCTTCGGCAGCCGAGCCCTCGTCGAAGAAAAGGTCCCCGGCAGCCGAGCCCTCGTCGAAGGAAAGGTCCCCGACAGCCGAGCGCTCGTCGAATATTTTTTCTTCGGCAGCCGAGCCCTCGTCGAATATTTTTTCTTCGGCAGCCGAGCCCTCGTCGAAGAAAAGGTCCCGGGCATCCGAGCCCTCGTCGAAGAAAAGGTCCCCCGGCAGCCGAGCCCTCGTCGAATATTTTTTCTTCGGCAGCTGAGCCCTCGTTGAATATTTTTTCTTCGGCAGCCGAGCCCTCGTCGAAGAAAAGGTCCCCGGCAGCCGAGCCCTCGTCGAAGAAAAGGTCCCCGGCAGCCGAGCCCCTCGTCGAATATTTTTTCTTCGGCAGCCGAGCCCTCGTCGAATATTTTTTCTTCGGCAGCCGAGCCCTCGTCGAAGAAAAGGTCCCCGGCATCCGAGCCCTCGTCGAAGAAAAGGTCCCCGGCAGCCGAGCCCTCGTCGAAGAAAAGGTCCCCGGCAGCCGAGCCCTCGTCGAAGAAAAGGTCCCCGGCAGCCGAGCCCTCGTCGAATATTTTTTCTTCGGCAGCCGAGCCCTCGTCGAAGAAAAGGTCCCCGGCAGCCGAGCCCTCGTCGAAGAAAAGGTCCCCGGCAGCCGAGCCCTCGTCGAAGAAAAGGTCCCCGGCAGCCGAGCCCTCGTCGAAGAAAAGGTCCCCGGCAGCCGAGCCCTCGTCGAATATTTTTTCTTCGGCAGCCGAGCCCTCGTCGAAGAAAAGGTCCCCGGCAGCCGAGCCCTCGTCGAATATTTTTTATTCGGCAGCCGAGCCCTCGTCGAATATTTTTTCTTCGGCAGCCGAGCCCTCGTCGAAGAAAAGGTCCCCGGCAGCCGAGCCCTCGTCGAAGAAAAGGTCCCCGGCAGCCGAGCCCTCGTCGAATATTTTTTCTTCGGCAGCCGAGCCCTCGTCGAATATTTTTTCTTCGGCAGCCGAGCCCTCGTCGAAGAAAAGGTCCCCGGCATCCGAGCCCTCGTCGAAGAAAAGGTCCCCGGCAGCCGAGCCCTCGTCGAAGAAAAGGTCCCCCGGCAGCCGAGCCCTCGTCGAAGAAAAGGTCCCCGGCAGCCGAGCCCTCGTCGAATATTTTTTCTTCGGCAGCCGAGCCCTCGTCGAAGAAAAGGTCCCCGGCAGCCGAGCCCTCGTCGAAGAAAAGGTCCCCGGCAGCCGAGCCCTCGTCGAAGAAAAGGTCCCCGGCAGCCGAGCCCTCGTCGAATATTTTTTCTTCGGCAGCCGAGCCCTCGTCGAAGAAAAGGTCCCCCGGCAGCCGAGCCCTCGTCGAATATTTTTTATTCGGCAGCCGAGCCCTCGTCGAATATTTTTTCTTCGGCAGCCGAGCCCTCGTCAAAGAAAAGGTCCCCGGCAGCCGAGCCCTCGTCGAAGAACAGGTCCCCGGCAGCCGAGCCCTCGTCGAATATTTTTTCTTCGGCAGCCGAGCCCTCGTCGAAGAAAAGGTCCCCGGCAGCCGAGCCCTCGTCGAAGAAAAGGTCCCCGGCAGCCGAGCCCTCGTCGAATATTTTTTCTTCGGCAGCCGAGCCCTCGTCGAAGAAAAGGTCCCCGGCAGCCGAGCCCTCGTCGAAGAAAAGGTCCCCGGCAGCCGAGCCCCTCGTCGAAGAAAAGGTCCCCGGCAGCCGAGCCCTCGTCGAAGAAAAGGTCCCCGGCAGCCGAGCCCTCGTCGAATATTTTTCTTCGGCAGCCGAGCCCTCGTCGAAGAAAAGGTCCCCGGCAGCCGAGCCCTCGTCGAAGAAAAGGTCCCCGGCAGCCGAGCCCTCGTCGAAGAAAAGGTCCCCGGCAGCCGAGCCCTCGTCGAAGAAAAGGTCCCCGGCAGCCGAGCCCTCGTTGAATATTTTTTTCTTCGGCAGCCGAGCCCTCGTCGAAGAAAAGGTCCCCGGCAGCCGAGCCCTCGTCGAAGAAAAGGTCCCCGGCAGCCGAGCCCTCGTTGAATATTTTTTCTTCGGCAGCCGAGCCCTCGTCGAAGAAAAGGTCCCCGGCAGCCGAGCCCTCGTCGAATATTTTTTCTTCGGCAGCCGAGAAAAGGTCCCCGGCAGCCGAGCCCTCGTCGAAGAAAAGGTCCCCGGCAGCCGAGCCCTCGTCGAAGAAAAGGTCCCCGGCAGCCGAGCCCTCGTCGAATATTTTTTCTTCGGCAGCCGAGCCCTCGTCGAAGAAAAGGTCCCCGGCAGCCGAGCCCTCGTCGAAGAAAAGGTCCCCGGCAGCCGAGCCCTCGTCGAAGAAAAGGTCCCCGGCAGCCGAGCCCTCGTCGAAGAAAAGGTCCCCGGCAGCCGAGCCCTCGTCGAATATTTTTTCTTCGGCAGCCGAGCCCTCGTCGAAGAAAAGGTCCCCGGCAGCCGAGCCCTCGTCGAAGAAAAGGTCCCCGGCAGCCGAGCCCTCGTCGAAGAAAAGGTCCCCGGCAGCCGAGCCCTCGTCGAAGAAAAGGTCCCCGGCAGCCGAGCCCTCGTCGAAGAAAAGGTCCCCGGCAGCCGAGCCCTCGTCGAAGAAAAGGTCCCCGGCAGCCGAGCCCTCGTCGAATATTTTTTTCTTCGGCAGCCGAGCCCTCGTCGAATATTTTTTCTTCGGCAGCCGAGCCCTCGTCGAAGAAAAGGTCCCCGGCAGCCGAGCCCTCGTCGAATATTTTTTCTTCGGCAGCCGAGCCCTCGTCGAAGAAAAGGTCCCCGGCAGCCGAGCCCTCGTCGAAGAAAAGGTCCCCGGCAGCCGAGCCCTCGTCGAAGAAAAGGTCCCCGGCAGCCGAGCCCTCGTCGAATATTTTTTCTTCGGCAGCCGAGCCCTCGTCGAAGAAAAGGTCCCCGGCAGCCGAGCCCTCGTCGAAGAAAAGGTCCCCGGCAGCCGAGCCCTCGTCGAAGAAAAGGTCCCCGGCAGCCGAGCCCTCGTCGAAATATTTTTTCTTCGGCAGCCGAGCCCTCGTCGAAGAAAAGGTCCCCGGCAGCCGAGCCCTCGTCGAAGAAAAGGTCCCCGGCAGCTGAGCCCTCGTCGAATATTTTTTCTTCGGCAGCCGAGCCCTCGTCGAAGAAAAGGTCCCCGGCAGCCGAGCCCTCGTCGAATATTTTTTCTTCGGCAGCCGAGCCCCTCGTCGAAGAAAAGGTCCCCGGCAGCCGAGCCCTCGTCGAAGAAAAGGTCCCCGGCAGCCGAGCCCTCGTCGAAGAAAAGGTCCCCGGCAGCCGAGCCCTCGTCGAAGAAAAGGTCCCCGGCAGCCGAGCCCTCGTCGAATATTTTTTCTTCGGCAGCCGAGCCCTCGTCGAAGAAAAGGTCCCCGGCAGCCGAGCCCTCGTCGAAGAAAAGGTCCCCGGCAGCCGAGCCCTCGTCAAAGAAAAGGTCCCCGGCAGCCGAGCCCTCGTCGAAGAAAAGGTCCCCGGCAGCCGAGCCCTCGTCGAATATTTTTTCTTCGGCAGCCGAGCCCTCGTCGAATATTTTTTCTTCGGCAGCCGAGCCCTCGTCGAATATTTTTTCTTCGGCAGCCGAGCCCTCGTCGAAGAAAAGGTCCCCGGCAGCCGAGCCCTCGTCGAAGAAAAGGTCCCCGGCAGCCGAGCCCTCGTCGAAGAAAAGGTCCCCGGCAGCCGAGCCCTCGTCGAAGAAAAGGTCCCCGGCAGCCGAGCCCTCGTCGAAGAAAAGGTCCCCGGCAGCCGAGCCCTCGTCGAAGAAAAGGTCCCCGGCAGCCGAGCCCTCGTCGAAGAAAAGGTCCCCGGCAGCCGAGCCCTCGTCGAAGAAAAGGTCCCCGGCAGCCGAGCCCTCGTCGAATATTTTTTCTTCGGCAGCCGAGCCCTCGTCGAAGAAAAGGTCCCCGGCAGCCGAGCCCTCGTCGAATATTTTTTCTTCGGCAGCCGAGCCCTCGTCGAAGAAAAGGTCCCCGGCAGCCGAGCCCTCGTCGAAGAAAAGGTCCCCGGCAGCCGAAGCCCTCGTCGAATATTTTTTCTTCGGCAGCCGAGCCCTCGTCGAAGAAAAGGTCCCCGGCAGCCGAGCCCTCGTCGAATATTTTTTCTTCGGCAGCCGAGCCCTCGTCGAAGAAAAGGTCCCCGGCAGCCGAGCCCTCGTCGAAGAAAAGGTCCCCGGCAGCCGAGCCCTCGTCGAAGAAAAGGTCCCCGGCAGCCGAGCCCTCGTCGAAGAAAAGGTCCCCGGCAGCCGAGCCCTCGTCGAAGAAAAGGTCCCCGGCAGCCGAGCCCTCGTCGAAGAAAAGGTCCCCGGCAGCCGAGCCCTCGTCGAATATTTTTTCTTCGGCAGCCGAGCCCTCGTCGAAGAAAAGGTCCCCGGCAGCCGAGCCCCTCGTCGAAGAAAAGGTCCCCGGCAGCCGAGCCCCTCGTCGAAGAAAAGGTCCCCGGCAGCCGAGCCCTCGTCGAAGAAAAGGTCCCCGGCAGCCGAGCCCTCGTCGAAGAAAAGGTCCCCGGCAGCCGAGCCCTCGTCGAATATTTTTTCTTCGGCAGCCGAGCCCTCGTCGAAGAAAAGGTCCCCGGCAGCCGAGCCCTCGTCGAATATTTTTTCTTCGGCAGCCGAGCCCTCGTCGAAGAAAAGGTCCCCGGCAGCCGAGCCCTCGTCGAAGAAAAGGTCCCCGGCAGCCGAGCCCTCGTCGAATATATTTTCTTCGGCAGCCGAGCCCTCGTCGAAGAAAAGGTCCCCGGCAGCCGAGCCCTCGTCGAAGAAAAGGTCCCCGGCAGCCGAGCCCTCGTTGAATATTTTTTCTTCGGCAGCCGAGCCCTCGTCGAAGAAAAGGTCCCCGGCAGCCGAGCCCTCGTCGAATATTTTTTCTTCGGCAGCCGAGCCCTCGTCGAAGAAAAGGTCCCCGGCAGCCGAGCCCTCGTCGAAGAAAAGGTCCCCGGCAGCCGAGCCCTCGTCGAAGAAAAGGTCCCCGGCAGCCGAGCCCTCGTCGAATATTTTTTCTTCGGCAGCCGAGCCCTCGTCGAAGAAAAGGTCCCCGGCAGCCGAGCCCTCGTCGAAGAAAAGGTCCCCCGGCAGCCGAGCCCTCGTCGAAGAAAAGGTCCCCGGCAGCCGAGCCCTCGTCGAAGAAAAGGTCCCCGGCAGCCGAGCCCTCGTCGAATATTTTTTCTTCGGCAGCCGAGCCCTCGTCGAAGAAAAGGTCCCCGGCAGCCGAGCCCTCGTCGAAGAAAAGGTCCCCGGCAGCCGAGCCCTCGTCGAAGAAAAGGTCCCCGGCAGCCGAGCCCTCGTCGAAGAAAAGGTCCCCGGCAGCCGAGCCCTCGTCGAAGAAAAGGTCCCCGGCAGCCGAGCCCTCGTCGAAGAAAAGGTCCCCGGCAGCCGAGCCCTCGTCGAATATTTTTTCTTCGGCAGCCGAGCCCTCGTCGAATATTTTTTCTTCGGCAGCCGAGCCCTCGTCGAAGAAAAGGTCCCCGGCAGCCGAGCCCTCGTCGAATATTTTTTCTTCGGCAGCCGAGCCCTCGTCGAAGAAAAGGTCCCCGGCAGCCGAGCCCTCGTCGAAGAAAAGGTCCCCGGCAGCCGAGCCCTCGTCGAAGAAAAGGTCCCCGGCAGCCGAGCCCTCGTCGAATATTTTTTCTTCGGCAGCCGAGCCCCTCGTCGAAGAAAAGGTCCCCGGCAGCCGAGCCCTCGTCGAAGAAAAGGTCCCCGGCAGCCGAGCCCTCGTCGAAGAAAAGGTCCCCGGCAGCCGAGCCCTCGTCGAATATTTTTTCTTCGGCAGCCGAGCCCTCGTCGAAGAAAAGGTCCCCGGCAGCCGAGCCCTCGTCGAAGAAAAGGTCCCCGGCAGCTGAGCCCTCGTCGAATATTTTTTCTTCGGCAGCCGAGCCCTCGTCGAAGAAAAGGTCCCCGGCAGCCGAGCCCTCGTCGAATATTTTTTCTTCGGCAGCCGAGCCCTCGTCGAAGAAAAGGTCCCCGGCAGCCGAGCCCTCGTCGAAGAAAAGGTCCCCGGCAGCCGAGCCCTCGTCGAAGAAAAGGTCCCCGGCAGCCGAGCCCTCGTCGAAGAAAAGGTCCCCGGCAGCCGAGCCCTCGTCGAATATTTTTTCTTCGGCAGCCGAGCCCTCGTCGAAGAAAAGGTCCCCGGCAGCCGAGCCCTCGTCGAAGAAAAGGTCCCCGGCAGCCGAGCCCTCGTCAAAGAAAAGGTCCCCGGCAGCCGAGCCCTCGTCGAAGAAAAGGTCCCCGGCAGCCGAGCCCTCGTCGAATATTTTTTCTTCGGCAGCCGAGCCCTCGTCGAATATTTTTTCTTCGGCAGCCGAGCCCTCGTCGAATATTTTTTCTTCGGCAGCCGAGCCCTCGTCGAAGAAAAGGTCCCCGGCAGCCGAGCCCTCGTCGAAGAAAAGGTCCCCGGCAGCCGAGCCCTCGTCGAAGAAAAGGTCCCCGGCAGCCGAGCCCTCGTCGAAGAAAAGGTCCCCGGCAGCCGAGCCCTCGTCGAAGAAAAGCAGCCGAGCCCTCGTCGAAGAAAAGGTCCCCGGCAGCCGAGCCCTCGTCGAAGAAAAGGTCCCCGGCAGCCGAGCCCTCGTCGAAGAAAAGGTCCCCGGCAGCCGAGCCCTCGTCGAATATTTTTCTTCGGCAGCCGAGCCCTCGTCGAAGAAAAGGTCCCCGGCAGCCGAGCCCTCGTCGAATATTTTTTCTTCGGCAGCCGAGCCCTCGTCGAAGAAAAGGTCCCCGGCAGCCGAGCCCTCGTCGAAGAAAAGGTCCCCGGCAGCCGAGCCCTCGTCGAATATTTTTTCTTCGGCAGCCGAGCCCTCGTCGAAGAAAAGGTCCCCGGCAGCCGAGCCCTCGTCGAATATTTTTTCTTCGGCAGCCGAGCCCTCGTCGAAGAAAAGGTCCCCGGCAGCCGAGCCCTCGTCGAAGAAAAGGTCCCCGGCAGCCGAGCCCTCGTCGAAGAAAAGGTCCCCGGCAGCCGAGCCCTCGTCGAAGAAAAGGTCCCCGGCAGCCGAGCCCTCGTCGAAGAAAAGGTCCCCGGCAGCCGAGCCCTCGTCGAAGAAAAGGTCCCCGGCAGCCGAGCCCTCGTCGAATATTTTTTCTTCGGCAGCCGAGCCCTCGTCGAAGAAAAGGTCCCCGGCAGCCGAGCCCTCGTCGAAGAAAAGGTCCCCGGCAGCCGAGCCCTCGTCGAAGAAAAGGTCCCCGGCAGCCGAGCCCTCGTCGAAGAAAAGGTCCCCGGCAGCCGAGCCCTCGTCGAAGAAAAGGTCCCCGGCAGCCGAGCCCTCGTCGAATATTTTTTCTTCGGCAGCCGAGCCCTCGTCGAAGAAAAGGTCCCCGGCAGCCGAGCCCTCGTCGAATATTTTTTCTTCGGCAGCCGAGCCCTCGTCGAAGAAAAGGTCCCCGGCAGCCGAGCCCTCGTCGAAGAAAAGGTCCCCGGCAGCCGAGCCCTCGTCGAATATATTTTCTTCGGCAGCCGAGCCCTCGTCGAAGAAAAGGTCCCCGGCAGCCGAGCCCTCGTCGAAGAAAAGGTCCCCGGCAGCCGAGCCCTCGTCGAATATTTTTTCTTCGGCAGCCGAGCCCTCGTCGAAGAAAAGGTCCCCGGCAGCCGAGCCCTCGTCGAAGAAAAGGTCCCCGGCAGCCGAGCCCTCGTCGAAGAAAAGGTCCCCGGCAGCCGAGCCCTCGTCGAAGAAAAGGTCCCCGGCAGCCGAGCCCTCGTCGAAGAAAAGGTCCCCGGCAGCCGAGCCCTCGTCGAAGAAAAGGTCCCCGGCAGCCGAGCCCTCGTCGAAGAAAAGGTCCCCGGCAGCCGAGCCCTCGTCGAAGAAAAGGTCCCCGGCAGCCGAGCCCTCGTCGAAGAAAAGGTCCCCGGCAGCCGAGCCCTCGTCGAATATTTTTTCTTCGGCAGCCGAGCCCTCGTCGAAGAAAAGGTCCCCGGCAGCCGAGCCCTCGTCGAATATTTTTTATTCGGCAGCCGAGCCCTCGTCGAATATTTTTTCTTCGGCAGCCGAGCCCTCGTCGAAGAAAAGGTCCCCGGCAGCCGAGCCCTCGTCGAAGAAAAGGTCCCCGGCAGCCGAGCCCTCGTCGAATATTTTTTCTTCGGCAGCCGAGCCCTCGTCGAATATTTTTTCTTCGGCAGCCGAGCCCTCGTCGAAGAAAAGGTCCCCGGCATCCGAGCCCTCGTCGAAGAAAAGGTCCCCGGCAGCCGAGCCCTCGTCGAAGAAAAGGTCCCCGGCAGCCGAGCCCTCGTCGAAGAAAAGGTCCCCGGCAGCCGAGCCCTCGTCGAATATTTTTTCTTCGGCAGCCGAGCCCTCGTCGAAGAAAAGGTCCCCGGCAGCCGAGCCCTCGTCGAAGAAAAGGTCCCCGGCAGCCGAGCCCTCGTCGAAGAAAAGGTCCCCGGCAGCCGAGCCCTCGTCGAATATTTTTTCTTCGGCAGCCGAGCCCTCGTCGAAGAAAAGGTCCCCGGCAGCCGAGCCCTCGTCGAATATTTTTTATTCGGCAGCCGAGCCCTCGTCGAATATTTTTTCTTCGGCAGCCGAGCCCTCGTCAAAGAAAAGGTCCCCGGCAGCCGAGCCCTCGTCGAAGAACAGGTCCCCGGCAGCCGAGCCCTCGTCGAATATTTTTTCTTCGGCAGCCGAGCCCCTCGTCGAAGAAAAGGTCCCCGGCAGCCGAGCCCTCGTCGAAGAAAAGGTCCCCGGCAGCCGAGCCCTCGTCGAATATTTTTTCTTCGGCAGCCGAGCCCTCGTCGAAGAAAAGGTCCCCGGCAGCCGAGCCCTCGTCGAAGAAAAGGTCCCCGGCAGCCGAGCCCTCGTCGAAGAAAAGGTCCCCGGCAGCCGAGCCCTCGTCGAAGAAAAGGTCCCCGGCAGCCGAGCCCTCGTCGAATATTTTTTCTTCGGCAGCCGAGCCCTCGTCGAAGAAAAGGTCCCCGGCAGCCGAGCCCTCGTCGAAGAAAAGGTCCCCGGCAGCCGAGCCCTCGTCGAAGAAAAGGTCCCCGGCAGCCGAGCCCTCGTCGAAGAAAAGGTCCCCGGCAGCCGAGCCCTCGTTGAATATTTTTTCTTCGGCAGCCGAGCCCTCGTCGAAGAAAAGGTCCCCGGCAGCCGAGCCCTCGTCGAAGAAAAGGTCCCCGGCAGCCGAGCCCTCGTTGAATATTTTTTCTTCGGCAGCCGAGCCCTCGTCGAAGAAAAGGTCCCCGGCAGCCGAGCCCTCGTCGAATATTTTTTCTTCGGCAGCCGAGCCCTCGTCGAAGAAAAGGTCCCCGGCAGCCGAGCCCTCGTCGAAGAAAAGGTCCCCGGCAGCCGAGCCCTCGTCGAAGAAAAGGTCCCCGGCAGCCGAGCCCTCGTCGAATATTTTTTCTTCGGCAGCCGAGCCCTCGTCGAAGAAAAGGTCCCCGGCAGCCGAGCCCTCGTCGAAGAAAAGGTCCCCGGCAGCCGAGCCCTCGTCGAAGAAAAGGTCCCCGGCAGCCGAGCCCTCGTCGAAGAAAAGGTCCCCGGCAGCCGAGCCCTCGTCGAATATTTTTTCTTCGGCAGCCGAGCCCTCGTCGAAGAAAAGGTCCCCGGCAGCCGAGCCCCTCGTCGAAGAAAAGGTCCCCGGCAGCCGAGCCCTCGTCGAAGAAAAGGTCCCCGGCAGCCGAGCCCTCGTCGAAGAAAAGGTCCCCGGCAGCCGAGCCCTCGTCGAAGAAAAGGTCCCCGGCAGCCGAGCCCTCGTCGAAGAAAAGGTCCCCGGCAGCCGAGCCCTCGTCGAATATTTTTTCTTCGGCAGCCGAGCCCTCGTCGAATATTTTTTCTTCGGCAGCCGAGCCCTCGTCGAAGAAAAGGTCCCCGGCAGCCGAGCCCTCGTCGAATATTTTTTCTTCGGCAGCCGAGCCCTCGTCGAAGAAAAGGTCCCCGGCAGCCGAGCCCCTCGTCGAAGAAAAGGTCCCCGGCAGCCGAGCCCTCGTCGAATATTTTTTCTTCGGCAGCCGAGCCCTCGTCGAAGAAAAGGTCCCCGGCAGCCGAGCCCTCGTCGAAGAAAAGGTCCCCGGCAGCCGAGCCCTCGTCGAAGAAAAGGTCCCCGGCAGCCGAGCCCTCGTCGAATATTTTTTTCTTCGGCAGCCGAGCCCTCGTCGAAGAAAAGGTCCCCGGCAGCCGAGCCCTCGTCGAAGAAAAGGTCCCCGGCAGCTGAGCCCTCGTCGAATATTTTTTCTTCGGCAGCCGAGCCCTCGTCGAAGAAAAGGTCCCCGGCAGCCGAGCCCTCGTCGAATATTTTTTCTTCGGCAGCCGAGCCCTCGTCGAAGAAAAGGTCCCCGGCAGCCGAGCCCTCGTCGAAGAAAAGGTCCCCGGCAGCCGAGCCCTCGTCGAAGAAAAGGTCCCCGGCAGCCGAGCCCTCGTCGAAGAAAAAAGGTCCCCGGCAGCCGAGCCCTCGTCGAATATTTTTTCTTCGGCAGCCGAGCCCTCGTCGAAGAAAAGGTCCCCGGCAGCCGAGCCCTCGTCGAAGAAAAGGTCCCCGGCAGCCGAGCCCTCGTCAAAGAAAAGGTCCCCGGCAGCCGAGCCCTCGTCGAAGAAAAGGTCCCCGGCAGCCGAGCCCTCGTCGAATATTTTTTCTTCGGCAGCCGAGCCCTCGTCGAATATTTTTTCTTCGGCAGCCGAGCCCTCGTCGAATATTTTTTCTTCGGCAGCCGAGCCCTCGTCGAAGAAAAGGTCCCCGGCAGCCGAGCCCTCGTCGAAGAAAAGGTCCCCGGCAGCCGAGCCCTCGTCGAAGAAAAGGTCCCCGGCAGCCGAGCCCTCGTCGAAGAAAAGGTCCCCGGCAGCCGAGCCCTCGTCGAAGAAAAGGTCCCCGGCAGCCGAGCCCTCGTCGAAGAAAAGGTCCCCGGCAGCCGAGCCCTCGTCGAAGAAAAGGTCCCCGGCAGCCGAGCCCTCGTCGAAGAAAAGGTCCCCGGCAGCCGAGCCCTCGTCGAATATTTTTTCTTCGGCAGCCGAGCCCTCGTCGAAGAAAAGGTCCCCGGCAGCCGAGCCCTCGTCGAATATTTTTTCTTCGGCAGCCGAGCCCTCGTCGAAGAAAAGGTCCCCGGCAGCCGAGCCCTCGTCGAAGAAAAGGTCCCCGGCAGCCGAGCCCTCGTCGAATATTTTTTCTTCGGCAGCCGAGCCCTCGTCGAAGAAAAGGTCCCCGGCAGCCGAGCCCTCGTCGAATATTTTTTCTTCGGCAGCCGAGCCCTCGTCGAAGAAAAGGTCCCCGGCAGCCGAGCCCTCGTCGAAGAAAAGGTCCCCGGCAGCCGAGCCCTCGTCGAAGAAAAGGTCCCCGGCAGCCGAGCCCTCGTCGAAGAAAAGGTCCCCGGCAGCCGAGCCCTCGTCGAAGAAAAGGTCCCCGGCAGCCGAGCCCTCGTCGAAGAAAAGGTCCCCGGCAGCCGAGCCCTCGTCGAATATTTTTTCTTTGGCAGCCGAGCCCTCGTCGAAGAAAAGGTCCCCGGCAGCCGAGCCCTCGTCGAAGAAAAGGTCCCCGGCAGCCGAGCCCTCGTCGAAGAAAAGGTCCCCGGCAGCCGAGCCCCTCGTCGAAGAAAAGGTCCCCGGCAGCCGAGCCCTCGTCGAAGAAAAGGTCCCCGGCAGCCGAGCCCTCGTCGAATATTTTTTCTTCGGCAGCCGAGCCCTCGTCGAAGAAAAGGTCCCCGGCAGCCGAGCCCTCGTCGAATATTTTTTCTTCGGCAGCCGAGCCCTCGTCGAAGAAAAGGTCCCCGGCAGCCGAGCCCTCGTCGAAGAAAAGGTCCCCGGCAGCCGAGCCCTCGTCGAATATATTTTCTTCGGCAGCCGAGCCCTCGTCGAAGAAAAGGTCCCCGGCAGCCGAGCCCTCGTCGAAGAAAAGGTCCCCGGCAGCCGAGCCCTCGTCGAATATTTTTTCTTCGGCAGCCGAGCCCTCGTCGAAGAAAAGGTCCCCGGCAGCCGAGCCCTCGTCGAAGAAAAGGTCCCCGGCAGCCGAGCCCTCGTCGAAGAAAAGGTCCCCGGCAGCCGAGCCCTCGTCGAAGAAAAGGTCCCCGGCAGCCGAGCCCTCGTCGAAGAAAAGGTCCCCGGCAGCCGAGCCCTCGTCGAAGAAAAGGTCCCCGGCAGCCGAGCCCTCGTCGAAGAAAAGGTCCCCGGCAGCCGAGCCCTCGTCGAATATTTTTTCTTCGGCAGCCGAGCCCCTCGTCGAAGAAAAGGTCCCCGGCAGCCGAGCCCTCGTCGAAGAAAAGGTCCCCGGCAGCCGAGAGCTCGTCGAAGAAAAGGTCCCCGGCAGCCGAGCCCTCGTCGAATATTTTTTCTTCGGCAGCCGAGCCCTCGTCGAAGAAAAGGTCCCCTGCAGCCGAGCCCTCGTCGAAGAAAAGGTCCCCGGCAGCCGAGCCCTCGTCGAAGAAAAGGTCCCCGGCAGCCGAGCCCTCGTCGAATATTTTTTCTTCGGCAGCCGAGCCCTCGTCGAAGAAAAGGTCCCCGGCAGCCGAGCCCTCGTCGAAGAAAAGGTCCCCGGCAGCCGAGCCCTCGTCGAAGAAAAGGTCCCCGGCAGCCGAGCCCTCGTCGAAGAAAAGGTCCCCGGCAGCCGAGCCCTCGTCGAATATTTTTCTTCGGCAGCCGAGCCCTCGTCGAAGAAAAGGTCCCCTGCAGCCGAGCCCTCGTCGAAGAAAAGGTCCCCGGCAGCCGAGCCCCTCGTCGAAGAAAAGGTCCCCGGCAGCCGAGCCCTCGTCGAATATTTTTTCTTCGGCAGCCGAGCCCTCGTCGAAGAAAAGGTCCCCGGCAGCCGAGCCCTCGTCGAAGAAAAGGTCCCCGGCAGCCGAGCCCTCGTCGAAGAAAAGGTCCCCGGCAGCCGAGCCCTCGTCGAAGAAAAGGTCCCCCGGCAGCCGAGCCCTCGTCGAATATTTTTTCTTCGGCAGCCGAGCCCTCGTCGAAGAAAAGGTCCCCGGCAGCCGAGCCCTCGTCGAATATTTTTTCTTCGGCAGCCGAGCCCTCGTCGAAGAAAAGGTCCCCGGCAGCCGAGCCCTCGTCGAATATTTTTTCTTCGGCAGCCGAGCCCTCGTCGAAGAAAAGGTCCCCGGCAGCCGAGCCCTCGTCGAATATTTTTTCTTCGGCAGCCGAGCCCTCGTCGAAGAAAAGGTCCCCGGCAGCCGAGCCCTCGTCGAATATTTTTTCTTCGGCAGCCGAGCCCTCGTCGAAGAAAAGGTCCCCGGCAGCCGAGCCCTCGTCGAATATTTTTTCTTCGGCAGCCGAGCCCTCGTCGAAGAAAAGGTCCCCGGCAGCCGAGCCCTCGTCGAAGAAAAGGTCCCCGGCAGCCGAGCCCTCGT
>NW_026293267.1:0-80750 GCF_026419915.1 Harpia harpyja | reverse complement strand
TTTCAGACGATTGGGCTCGGCTGCCTGGGGACCTTTTCTTTCGACGAGGGCTCGGCTGCCGGGGACCTTTTCTTCGACGAGGGGCTCGGCTGCCGGGGACCTTTTCTTCGACGAGGGCTCGGCTGCCGGGGACCTTTTCTTCGACGAGGGGCTCGGCTGCCGGGGACCTTTTCTTCGACGAGGGCTCGGCTGCCGGGGACCTTTTCTTCGACGAGGGCTCGGTTGCTGAAGAAAATTTTTCGACGAGGGGCTCGGCTGCCGGGGACTTTTTCTTCGAAGAAGACTCGGCTGCCGAAGAAAAGATTTTCGACGATGGGCTCGGCTGCCGGGGACCTTTTCTTCGACGAGGGCTCGGCTGCCGGGGACCTTTTCTTCGACGAGGGCTCGGCTGCCGGGGACCTTTTCTCGACGAGGGCTCGGCTGCCGAAGAAAATTTTTCGACGAGGGCTCGGTTGCTGAAGAAAATTTTTCGACGAGGGGCTCGGCTGCCGGGGGACCTTTTTCTTCGAAGAAGACTCGGCTGCCGAAGAAAAGATTTTCGACGAGGGCTCGGCTGCCGGGGACCTTTTCTTCGAAGAAGACTCGGCTGCCGAAGAAAAGATTTTCGACGAGGGGCTCGGCTGCCGGGGACCTTTTCTTCGACGAGGGCTCGGGCTGCCGGGGACCTTTCTTCGACGAGGGCTCGGCTGCCGGGGACCTTTTCTTCGAAGAAGACTCGGCTGCCGAAGAAAAGATTTTCGACGAGGGCTCGGCTGCCGGGGACCTTTTCTTCGACGAGGGCTCGGCTGCCGGGGACCCTTTTCTTCGACGAGGGGCTCGGCTGCCGGGGACCTTTTCTTCGACGAGGGCTCGGCTGGCCGGGGACCTTTTCTTCGACGAGGGCTCGGTTGCTGAAGAAAATTTTTCGACGAGGGCTCGGCTGCCGGGGACTTCTTCTTCGACGAGGGCTCGGCTGCCGGGGACCTTTCTTCGACGAGGGCTCGGCTGCCGGGGACCTTTTCTTCGACGAGGGCTCGGCTGCCGGGGACCTTTTCTTCGACGAGGGCTCGGCTGCCGGGGACCTTTTCTTCGACGAGGGCTCGGCTGCCGGGGACCTTTTCTTCGACGAGGCTCGGCTGCCGGGGACCTTTTCTTCGACGAGGGCTCGGCTGCCGGGGACCTTTTCTTCGACGAGGGCTCGGCTGCCGGGGACCTTTTCTTCGACGAGGGCTCGGCTGCCGGGGACCTTTTCTTCGACGAGGGCTCGGCTGCCGGGGACCTTTTCTTCGACGAGGGCTCGGTTGCTGAAGAAAATTTTTTCGACGAGGGCTCGGCTGCCGGGGACCTTTTCTTCTTCGAAGAAGACTCGGCTGCCGAAGAAAAGATTTTCGACGAGGGCTCGGCTGCCGGGGACCTTTTCTTCGACGAGGGCTCGGCTGCCGGGGACCTTTTCTTCGACGAGGGCTCGGCTGCCGGGGACCTTTTCTTCGACGAGGGCTCGGCTGCTGCGGGGACCTTTTCTTCGACGAGGGCTCGGCTGCCGGGGACCTTTTCTTCGACGAGGGCTCGGCTGCCGGGGGACCTTTTCTTCGAAGAAGACTCGGCTGCCGAAGAAAAGATTTTCGACGAGGGCTCGGCTGCCGGGGGACCTTTTCTTCGACGAGGGCTCGGCTGCCGGGGACCTTTTCTTCGACGAGGGCTCGGCTGCCGGGGACCTTTTCTTCGACGAGGGCTCGGCTGCCGGGGACCTTTTCTTCGACGAGGGGCTCGGTTGCTGAAGAAAAATTTTTTCGACGAGGGCTCGGCTGCCGGGGACTTTTTCTTCGACGAGGGGCTCGGCTGCCGGGGACCTTTTCTTCGACGAGGGCTTCGGCTGCCGGGGACCTTTTCTTCGACGAAGGGCTCGGCTGCCGGGGACCTTTTCTTCGACGAGGGCTCGGCTGCCGGGGACTTTTTCTTCGAAGAAGACTCGGCTGCCGAAGAAAAGATTTTCGACGAGGGGCTCGGCTGCCGGGGGACCTTTTCTTCGACGAGGGCTCGGCTGCCGGGGACCTTTTCTTCGACGATGGGCTCGGCTGCCGGGGACCTTTTCTTCGACGAGGGCTCGGCTGCCGGGGACCTTTTCTTCGACGAGGGCTCGGCTGCCGGGGACATTTTCTTCGACGAGGGCTCGGTTGCTGAAGAAAATTTTTCGACGAGGGCTCGGCTGCCGGGGACTTTTTCTTCGAAGAAGACTCGGCTGCCGAAGAAAAGATTTTCGACGAGGGCTCGGCTGCCGGGGACCTTTTCTTCGAAGAAGACTCGGCTGCCGAAGAAAACATTTTCGACGAGGGCCTCGGCTGCCGGGGACCTTTTCTTCGACGAGGGCTCGGCTGCCGGGGACCTTTTCTTCGACGAGGGCTCGGCTGCCGAAGAAAAGATTTTCGACGAGGGCTTCGGCTGCCGGGGACCTTTTCTTCGACGAGGGCTCGGCTGCCGGGGACCTTTTTCTTCGACGAGGGCTCGGCTGCCGGGGACCTTTTCTTCGACGAGGGCTCGGCTGCCGGGGACCTTTTCTTCGACGAGGGCTCGGCTGCCGGGGACCTTTTCTTCGACGAGGGCTCGGCTGCCGGGGACCTTTTCTTCGACGAGGGCTCGGTGCTGAAGAAAATTTTTTCGAAGAGGGCTCGGGCTGCCGGGGACCTTTTCTTCGACGAGGGCTCGGGTTGCTGAAGAAAATTTTTCGACGAGGGGCTCGGCTGCCGGGGACCTTTTCTTCGACGAGGGCTCGGTTGCTGAAGAAAATTTTTCGACGAGGGCTCGGCTGCCGGGGACCTTTTCTTCGACGAGGGCTCGGTTGCTGAAGAAAATTTTTCGACGAGGGGCTCGGCTGCCGGGGACCTTTTCTTCGACGAGGGGCTTCGGCTGCCGGGGACCTTTTCTTCGACGAGGGCTCGGCTGCCGGGGACCTTTTCTTCGACGAGGGCTCGGCTGCCGGGGACCTTTTCTTCGACGAGGGCTCGGCTGCCGGGGGACCTTTTCTTCGACGAGGGCTCGGCTGCCGGGGACCTTTTATTCGACGAGGGGCTCGGTTGCTGAAGAAAATTTTTCGACGAGGGCTCGGCTGCCGGGGACCTTTTATTCGACGAGGGCTCGGTTGCTGAAGAAAATTTTTCGACGAGGGCTCGGCTGCCGGGGACTTTTTCTTCGAAGAAGACTCAGCTGCCGAAGAAAAGATTTTCGACGAGGGCTCGGCTGCCGGGGACCTTTTCTTCGACGAGGGGCTCGGCTGCCGGGGGACCTTTTCTTCGACGAGGGCTCGGCTGCCGGGGGACCTTTTCTTCGACGAGGGCTCGGCTGCCGGGGACCTTTTTCTTCGACGAGGGCTCGGCTGCCGGGGGACCTTTTTCTTCGACGAGGGCTCGGCTGCCGGGGACCTTTTCTTCGACGAGGGCTCGGCTGCCGGGGACTTTTTCTTCGAAGAAGACTCGGCTGCCGAGAAAAGATTTTTCGACGAGGGGCTCGGCTGCCGGGGACCTTTTCTTCGACGAGGGCTCGGCTGACGGGGACCTTTTCTTCGACGAGGGGTCGGCTGCCGGGGACCTTTTCTTCGACGAGGGCTCGGCTGCCGGGGACCTTTTTCTTCGACGAGGGCTCGGCTGCCGGGGACCTTTTCTTCGACGAGGGCTCGGCTGCGAAGAAAATTTTTCGACGAGGGGCTCGGCTGCCGAAGAAAAGATTTTCGACGAGGGCTCGGCTGCCGGGGTCTTTTTTCTTCGAAGAAGACTCGGCTGCCGAAGAAAAGATTTTCGACGAGGGCTCGGCTGCCGGGGACCTTTTCTTCGACGAGGGCTCGGCTGCCGGGGACCTTTTCTTCGACGAGGGCTCGGCTGCCGGGGACCTTTTCTTCGACGAGGGCTCGGCTGCCGGGGACCTTTTTCTTCGACGAGGGCTCGGCTGCCGGGGACCTTTTCTTCGACGAGGGCTCGGCTGCCGGGACTTTTTCTCGAAGAAGACTCGGCTGCCGAAGAAAGATTTTCGACGAGGGCTCGGCTGCCGGGGACCTTTTCTTCGACGAGGGCTCGGCTGCCGGGGACCTTTTCTTCGACGAGGGCTCGGCTGCCGGGGACCTTTTCTTCGACGAGGGCTCGGCTGCCGAAGAAAATTTTTCGACGAGGGCTCGGCTGCCGAAGAAAAGATTTTCGACGAGGGCTCGGCTGCCGGGGTCTTTTTCTTCGAAGAAGACTCGGCTTGCCGAAGAAAAGATTTTCGACGAGGGCTCGGCTGCCGGGGACCTTTTCTTCGACGAGGGCTCGGCTGCCGGGGACCTTTTCTTCGACGAGGGGCTCGGCTGCCGGGGACCTTTTCTTCGACGAGGGCTCGGCTGCCGGGGACCTTTTCTTCGACGAGGGCTCGGCTGCCGGGGACCTTTTCTTCGACGAGGGCTCGGCTGCCGGGGGACCTTTTCTTCGACGAGGGCTCGGCTGCCGGGGACCTTTTCTTCGACGAGGGCTCGGCTGCCGGGGACCTTTTCTTCGACGAGGGCTCGGTTGCTGAAGAAAATTTTTCGACGAGGGCTCGGCTGCCGGGGACCTTTTCTTCGAAGAAGACTCGGCTGCCGAAGAAGAAAAATTTTCGACGAGGGGCTCGGCTGCCGGGGACCTTTTCTTCGACGAGGGCTCGGCTGCCGGGGACCTTTTCTTCGACGAGGGCTCGGCTGCCGGGGACCTTTTCTTCGACGAGGGCTCGGCTGCCGGGGACCTTTTCTTCGACGAGGGCTCGGCTGCCGGGGACCTTTTCTTCGACGAGGGCTCGGCTGCCGGGGACCTTTTCTTCGACGAGGGCTCGGTTGCTGAAGAAAATTTTTCGACGAGGGCTCGGCTGCCGGGGACCTTTTCTTCGAAGAAGACTCGGCTGCCGAAGAAAACATTTTCGACGAGGGCTCGGCTGCCGGGGACCTTTTCTTCGACGAGGGCTCGGCTGCCGGGGACCTTTTCTTCGACGAAGGCTCGGCTGCCGAAGAAAAGATTTTCGACGAGGGCTCGGCTGCCGGGGACCTTTTCTTCGACGAGGGCTCGGCTGCCGGGGACCTTTTCTTCGACGAGGGCTCGGCTGCCGGGGACCTTTTCTTCGACGAGGGCTCGGCTGCCGGGGACCTTTTCTTCGACGAAGGGCTCGGCTGCCGGGGACCTTTTCTTCGACGAGGGCTCGGCTGCCGGGGACCTTTTCTTCGACGAGGGCTCGGCTGCCGGGGACCTTTTCTTCGACGAGGGCTCGGCTGCCGGGGACCTTTTCTTCGACGAGGGCTCGGCTGCCGGGGACCTTTTCTTCGACGAGGGCTCGGCTGCCGGGGACCTTTTCTTCGACGAGGGGCTCGGTTGCTGAAGAAAATTTTTCGACGAGGGCTCGGCTGCCGGGGACCTTCTTCTTCGAAGAAGACTCGGCTGCCGAAGAAAACATTTTCGACGAGGGCTCGGCTGCCGGGGACCTTTTCTTCGACGAGGGCTCGGCTGCCGGGGACCTTTTCTTCGACGAGGGCTCGGCTGCCGAAGAAAGATTTTCGACGAGGGCTCGGCTGCCGGGGACCTTTTCTTCGACGAGGGCTCGGCTGCCGGGGACCTTTTCTTCGACGAGGGCTCGGCTGCCGGGGACCTTTTCTTCGACGAGGGCTCGGCTGCCGGGGACCTTTTCTTCGACGAGGGCCTCGGCTGCCGGGGACCTTTTCTTCGACGAGGGCTCGGCTGCCGGGGACCTTTTCTTTCGACGAGGGCTCGGCTGCCGGGGACCTTTTCTTCGACGAGGGCTCGGCTGCCGGGGACCTTTTCTTCGACGAGGGCTCGGCTGCCGGGGACCTTTTCTTCGACGAGGGCTCGGTTGCTGAAGAAAATTTTTCGACGAGGGCTCGGCTGCCGGGGACTTTTTCTTCGAAGAAGACTCGGCTGCCGAGAAAAGATTTTCGACGAGGGCTCGGCTGCCGGGGACCTTTTCTTCGACGAGGGCTCGGCTGCCGGGGACCTTTTCTTCGACGAGGGGCTCGGCTGCCGGGGACTTTTTCTTCGAAGAAGA
The DNA here is from genome assembly GCF_026419915.1 of Harpia harpyja. Lineage (NCBI taxonomy): Eukaryota > Metazoa > Chordata > Aves > Accipitriformes > Accipitridae > Harpia > Harpia harpyja. The sequence goes on along the minus strand of NW_026293267.1, from coordinate 74,726 downwards.
CTCAGCTGCCGAAGAAAAGATTTTCCGACGAGGGCTTCGGCTGCCGGGGACCTTTTCTTCGACGAGGGGCTCGGCTGCCGGGGACCTTTTCTTCCGACGAGGGGCTCGGCTGCCGGGGACCTTTTCTTCGACGAGGGCTCGGCTGCCGGGGACCTTTTCTTCGACGAGGGCTCGGCTGCCGGGGACCTTTTCTTCGACGAGGGCTCGGCTGCCGGGGACCTTTTCTTCGACGAGGGCTCGGCTGCCGGGGACCTTTTCTTCGACGAGGGCTCGGTGCTGCTGGGGACCTTTTCTTCGACGAGGGCTCGGGCTGCGGGGACCTTTTCTTCGACGAGGGCTCGGTTGCTGAAGAAAATTTTTCGACGAGGGCTCGGCTGCCGGGGGACTTTTTCTTCGAAGAAGACTCGGCTGCCGAAGAAAACATTTTCGACGAGGGCTCGGCTGCCGGGGGACCTTTTCTTCGACGAGGGCTCGGCTGCCGGGGGACCTTTTCTTCGACGAGGGCTCGGCTGCCGGGGGACCTTTTCTTCGACGAGGGCTCGGCTGCCGGGGACTTTTTCTTCGAAGAAGACTCGGCTGCCGAAGAAAAGATTTTCGACGAGGGCTCAGCTGCCGGGGACCTTTTCTTCGACGAGGGCTCGGCTGCCGGGGACCTTTTCTTCGACGAGGGCTCGGCTGCCGGGGACCTTTTCTTCGACGAGGGCTCGGCTGCCGGGGACCTTTTCTTCGACGAGGGCTCGGTTGCTGAAGAAAATTTTTCGACGAGGGCTCGGCTGCCGGGGACTTTTTCTTCGAAGAAGACTCGGCTGCCGAAGAAAAGATTTTCGACGAGGGCTCGGCTGCCGGGGACCTTTTCTTCGACGAGGGCTCGGCTGCCGGGGACCTTTTCTTCAACGAGGGCTCGGCTGCCGGGGACCTTTTCTTCGAAGAAGACTCGGCTGCCGAAGAAAAGATTTTCGACGAGGGCTCGGCTGCCGGGGACCTTTTCTTCGACGAGGGCTCGGCTGCCGGGGACCTTTTCTTCGACGAGGGCTCGGCTGCCGGGGACCTTTTCTTCGACGAGGGCTCGGCTGCCGGGGACCTTTTCTTCGACGAGGGCTCGGTTGCTGAAGAAAATTTTTCGACGAGGGCTCGGCTGCCGGGGACTTTTTCTTCGAAGAAGACTCGGCTGCCGAAGAAAAGATTTTCGACGAGGGCTCGGCTGCCGGGGACCTTTTCTTCGACGAGGGCTCGGCTGCCGGGGACCTTTTCTTCGACGAGGGCTCGGCTGCCGGGGACTTTTTCTTCGAAGAAGACTCGGCTGCCGAAGAAAAGATTTTCGACGAGGGCTCGGCTGCCGGGGACCTTTTCTTCGACGAGGGCTCGGCTGCCGGGGACCTTTTCTTCGACGAGGGCTCGGCTGCCGGGGACCTTTTCTTCGACGAGGGCTCGGCTGCCGGGGACCTTTTCTTCGACGAGGGCTCGGCTGCCGGGGACCTTTTCTTCGACGAGGGCTCGGCTGCCGGGGACCTTTTCTTCGACGAGGGCTCGGCTGCCGGGGACCTTTTCTTCGACGAGGGCTCGGCTGCCGGGGACCTTTTCTTCGACGAGGGCTCGGCTGCCGGGGACCTTTTCTTCGACGAGGGCTCGGCTGCCGGGGACCTTTTCTTCGACGAGGGCTCGGCTGCCGGGGACCTTTTCTTCGACGAGGGCTCGGCTGCCGGGGACCTTTTCTTCGACGAGGGCTCGGTTGCTGAAGAAAATATTTCGACGAGGGCTCGGCTGCCGGGGACTTCTTCTTCGACGAGGGCTCGGCTGCCGGGGACCTTTTCTTCGACGAGGGCTCGGCTGCCGGGGACCTTTTCTTCGACGAGGGCTCGGCTGCCGGGGACCTTTTCTTCGACGAGGGCTCGGCTGCCGGGGACCTTTTCTTCGACGAGGGCTCGGCTGCCGGGGACCTTTTCTTCGACGAGGGCTCGGCTGCCGGGGACCTTTTCTTCGACGAGGGCTCGGTTGCTGAAGAAAATTTTTCGACGAGGGCTCGGCTGCCGGGGACTTTTTCTTCGAAGAAGACTCGGCTGCCGAAGAAAAGATTTTCGACGAGGGCTCGGCTGCCGGGGACCTTTTCTTCGACGAGGGCTCGGCTGCCGGGGACCTTTTCTTCGACGAGGGCTCGGCTGCCGGGGACTTTTTCTTCGAAGAAGACTCGGCTGCCGAAGAAAAGATTTTCGACGAGGGCTCGGCTGCCGGGGACCTTTTCTTCGACGAGGGCTCGGCTGCCGGGGGACCTTTTCTTTGACGAGGGCTCGGCTGCCGGGGACCTTTTTCTTCGACGAGGGGCTCGGCTGCCGGGGACCTTTTCTTCGACGAGGGCTCGGCTGCCGGGGACCTTTTCTTCGACGAGGGCTCGGCTGCCGGGGACCTTTTCTTCGACGAGGGCTCGGCTGCCGGGGACCTTTTCTTCGACGAGGCTCGGCTGCCGGGGACCTTTTCTTCGACGAGGGCTCGGCTGCCGGGGGACCTTTTCTTCGACGAGGGCTCGGCTGCCGGGGACCTTTTCTTCGACGAGGGCTCGGCTGCCGGGGACCTTTTCTTCGACGAGGGCTCGTCTGCCGGGGACCTTTTCCTTCGACGAGGGCTCGGCTGCCGGGGACCTTTTCTTCGACGAGGGCTCGGCTGCCGGGGACTTTTTCTTCGAGAAGAATCGGCTGCCGAAGAAAAGATTTTCGACGAGGCTCGGCTGCCGGGGACCTTTCTTCGACGAGGGCTCGGCTGCCGGGGGACCTTTTCTTCGACGAGGGCTCGGCTGCCCGGGGACCTTTTCTTCGACGATGGGCTCGGCTGCCGGGGACCTTTTCTTCGACGAGGGCTCGGCTGCCAGGGGACCTTTTCTTCGACGAGGGCTCGGCTGCCGGGGACCTTTTCTTCGACGAGGGCTCGGCTGCCGGGGACCTTTTCTTCGACGAGGGCTCGGCTGCCGGGGACCTTTTCTTCGACGAGGGCTCGGCTGCCGGGGACTTTTTCTTCGAAGAAGACTCGGCTGCCGAAGAAAAGATTTTCGACGAGGGCTCGGCTGCCGTGGACCTTTTCTTCGACGAGGGCTCGGCTGCCGGGGACCTTTTCTTCGACGATGGCTCGGCTGCCGGGGACCTTTTCTTCGACGAGGGCTCGGCTGCCGGGGACTTTTTCTTCGAAGAAGACTCGGCTGCCGAAGAAAAGATTTTCGACGAGGGCTCGGCTGCCGGGGGACCTTTTCTTCGACGAGGGCTCGGCTGCCGGGGACCTTTTCTTCGACGAGGGCTCGGCTTGCCGGGGACCTTTTCTTCGACGAGGGCTCGGCTGCCGGGGACCTTTTCTTCGACGAGGGCTCGGCTGCCGGGGACCTTTTCTTCGACGAGGGCTCGGCTGCCGGGGACCTTTTCTTCGACGAGGGCTCGGCTGCCGGGGACTTTTTCTTCGAAGAAGACTCGGCTGCCGAAGAAAAGATTTTCGACGAGGGCTCGGCTGCCGGGGGACCTTTTCTTCGACGAGGGCTCGGCTGCCGGGGACCTTTTCTTCGACGAGGGCTCGGCTGCCGGGGACCTTTTCTTCGACGAGGGCTCGGCTGCCGGGGACCTTTTCTTCGACGAGGGCTCGGCTGCCGGGGACCTTTTCTTCGACGAGGGCTCGGTTGCTGAAGAAAATTTTTCGACGAGGGCTCGGCTGCCGGGGACTTTTTCTTCGAAGAAGACTCGGCTGCCGAAAGAAAAGATTTTCGACGAGGGCTCGGCTGCCGGGGGACCTTTTCTTCGACGAGGGCTCGGCTGCCGGGGACCTTTTCTTCGACGAGGGCTCGGCTGCCGGGGACCTTTTCTTCGACGAGGGCTCGGCTGCCGGGGACTTTTTCTTCGACGAGGGCTCGGCTGCCGAAGAAAAGATTTTCGACGAGGGCTCGGCTGCCGGGGACCTTTTCTTCGACGAGGGCTCGGCTGCCGGGGACCTTTTCTTCAACGAGGGGCTCGGCTGCCGGGGACCTTTTCTTCGAAGAAGACTCGGCTGCCGAAGAAAAGATTTTCGACGAGGGCTCGGCTGCCGGGGACCTTTTCTTCGACGAGGGGCTCGGCTGCCGGGGACCTTTTCTTTCGACGAGGGCTCGGCTGCCGGGGACCTTTTCTTCGACGAGGGCTCGGTTGCTGAAGAAAATTTTTCGACGAGGGCTCGGCTGCCGGGGACTTTTTCTTCGAAGAAGACTCGGCTGCCGAAGAAAAGATTTTCGACGAGGGCTCGGCTGCCGGGGACCTTTTCTTCGACGAGGGCTCGGCTGCCGGGGACCTTTTCTTCGACGAGGGCTCGGCTGCCGGGGGGACTTTTTCTTCGAAGAAGACTCGGCTGCCGAAGAAAAGATTTTCGACGAGGGCTCGGCTGCCGGGGACCTTTTCTTCGACGAGGGCTCGGCTGCCGGGGACCTTTTCTTCGACGAGGGCTCGTCTGCCGGGGACCTTTTCTTCGACGAGGGCTCGGCTGCCGGGGACCTTTTCTTCGACGAGGGCTCGGCTGCCGGGGACCTTTTCTTCGACGAGGGCTCGGCTGCCGGGGACCTTTTCTTCGACGAGGGCTCGGCTGCCGGGGACCTTTTCTTCCGACGAGGGCTCGGCTGCCGGGGACCTTTTCTTCGACGAGGGCTCGGCTGCCGGGGACCTTTTCTTCGACGAGGGCTCGGCTGCCGGGGACCTTTTCTTCGACGAGGGCTCGGCTGCCGGGGACCTTTTCTTCGACGAGGGCTCGGCTGCCGGGGACCTTTTCTTCGACGAGGGCTCGGTTGCTGAAGAAAATATTTCGACGAGGGCTCGGCTGCCGGGGACTTCTTCTTCGACGAGGCTCGGCTGCCGGGGACCTTTTCTTCGACGAGGGCTCGGCTGCCGGGGACCTTTTCTTCGACGAGGGCTCGGCTGCCGGGGACCTTTTCTTCGACGAGGGCTCGGCTGCCGGGGACCTTTTCTTCGACGAGGGCTCGGCTGCCGGGGACCTTTTCTTCGACGAGGGCTCGGCTGCCGGGGACCTTTTCTTCGACGAGGGCTCGGTTGCTGAAGAAAATTTTTCGACGAGGGCTCGGCTGCCGGGACTTTTTCTTCGAAGAAGACTCGGCTGCCGAAGAAAAGATTTTCGACGAGGGCTCGGCTGCCGGGGACCTTTTCTTCGACGAGGGCTCGGCTGCCGGGGACCTTTTCTTCGACGAGGGCTCGGCTGCCGGGGACCTTTTCTTCGACGAGGGCTCGGCTGCCGGGGACCTTTTCTTCGACGAGGGCTCGGCTGCCAGGGACCTTTTCTTCGACGAGGGCTCGGCTGCCGGGGACCTTTTCTTCGACGAGGGCTCGGCTGCCGGGGACCTTTTCTTCGACGAGGGCTCGGCTGCCGGGGACCTTTTCTTCGACGAGGGCTCGGCTGCCGGGGACTTTTTCTTCGAAGAAGACTCGGCTGCCGAAGAAAAGATTTTCGACGAGGGCTCGGCTGCCGGGGACCTTTTCTTCGACGAGGGCTCGGCTGCCGGGGACCTTTTCTTCGACGAGGGCTCGGCTGCCGGGGACCTTTTCTTCGACGAGGGCTCGGCTGCCGGGGACTTTTTCTTCGAAGAAGACTCGGCTGCCGAAGAAAAGATTTTCGACGAGGGCTCGGCTGCCGGGGACCTTTTCCTTCGACGAGGGCTCGGCTGCCGGGGACCTTTTCTTCGACGAGGGCTCGGCTGCCGGGGACCTTTTCTTCGACGAGGGCTCGGCTGCCGGGGACCTTTTCTTCGACGAGGGCTCGGCTGCCCGGGGACCTTTTCTTCGACGAGGGCTCGGCTGCCGGGGACTTTTTCTTCGAAGAAGACTCGGCTGCCGAAAGAAAAGATTTTCGACGAGGGCTCGGCTGCCGGGGACCTTTTCTTCGACGAGGGCTCGGCTGCCGGGGACCTTTTCTTCGACGAGGGCTCGGCTGCCGGGGGACCTTTTCTTCGACGAGGGCTCGGCTGCCGGGGACCTTTTCTTCGACGAGGGCTCGGCTGCCGGGGACCCTTTTCTTCGACGAGGGCTCGGTTGCTGAAGAAAATTTTTCGACGAGGGCTCGGCTGCCGGGGACTTTTTCTTCGAAGAAGACTCGGCTGCCGAAGAAAAGATTTTCGACGAGGGCTCGGCTGCCGGGGACCTTTTCTTCGACGAGGGCTCGGCTGCCGGGGACCTTTTCTTCGACGAGGGCTCGGCTGCCGGGGACCTTTTCTTCGACGAGGGCTCGGCTGCCGGGGACTTTTTCTTCGACGAGGGCTCGGCTGCCGAAGAAAAGATTTTCGACGAGGGCTCGGCTGCCGGGGACCTTTTCTTCGACGAGGGCTCGGCTGCCGGGGACCTTTTCTTCGACGAGGGCTCGGCTGCCGGGGACCTTTTCTTCGACGAGGGCTCGGCTGCCGGGGACCTTTTGTTCGACGAGGGCTCGGCTGCCGGGGACCTTTTCTTCGACGAGGGCTCGGCTGCCGGGGACCTTTTCTTCGACGAGGGCTCGGCTGCCGGGGACCTTTTCTTCGACGAGGGCTCGGCTGCCGGGGGACCTTTTCTTCGACGAGGGCTCCGGTTGCTGAAGAAAATATTTCGACGAGGGCTCGGCTGCCGGGAACTTCTTCTTCGACGAGGGCTCGGCTGCCGGGGACCTTTTCTTCGACGAGGGCTCGGCTGCCGGGGGACCTTTTCTTCGACGAGGGCTCGGCTGCCGGGGACCTTTTCTTCGACGAGGGCTCGGCTGCCGGGGACCTTTTCTTCGACGAGGGCTCGGCTGCCGGGGGACCTTTTCTTCGACGAGGGCTCGGCTGCCGGGGACCTTTTCTTCGACGAGGGCTCGGTTGCTGAAGAAAATTTTTCGACGAGGGCTCGGCTGCCGGGGACTTTTTCTTCGAAGAAGACTCGGCTGCCGAAGAAAAGATTTTCGACGAGGGCTCGGCTGCCGGGGACCTTTTCTTCGACGAGGGCTCGGCTGCCGGGGACCTTTTCTTCGACGAGGGCTCGGCTGCCGGGGACTTTTTCTTCGAAGAAGTCTCGGCTGCCGAAGAAAAGATTTTCGACGAGGGCTCGGCTGCCGGGGACCTTTTCTTCGACAAGGGCTCGGCTGCCGGGGACCTTTTCTTCGACGAGGGCTCGGCTGCCGGGGACCTTTTCTTCGACGAGGGCTCGGCTGCCGGGGACCTTTTCTTCGACGAGGGCTCGGTTGCTGAAGAAAATTTTTCGACGAGGGCTCGGCTGCCGGGGACTTTTTCTTCGAAGAAGACTCGGCTGCCGAAGAAAAGATTTTCGACGAGGGCTCGGCTGCCGGGGACCTTTTCTTCGACGAGGGCTCGGCTGCCGGGGACCTTTTCTTCGACGAGGGCTCGGCTGCCGGGGACTTTTTCTTCGAAGAAGACTCGGCTGCCGAAGAAAAGATTTTCGACGAGGGCTCGGCTGCCGGGGACCTTTTCTTCGACGAGGGCTCGGCTGCCGGGGACCTTTTCTTCGACGAGGGCTCGGCTGCCGGGGACCTTTTCTTCGACGAGGGCTCGGCTGCCGGGGACCTTTTCTTCGACGAGGGCTCGGCTGCCGGGGACCTTTTCTTCGACGAGGGCTCGGCTGCCGGGGACCTTTTCTTCGACGAGGGCTCGGCTGCCGGGGACCTTTTCTTCGACGAGGGCTCGGCTGCCGGGGACCTTTTCTTCGACGAGGGCTCGGCTGCCGGGGACCTTTTCTTCGACGAGGGCTCGGCTGCCGGGGACCTTTTCTTCGACGAGGGCTCGGCTGCCGGGGACTTTTTCTTCGAAGAAGAATCGGCTGCCGAAGAAAAGATTTTCGACGAGGGCTCGGCTGCCGGGGACCTTTTCTTCGACGAGGGCTCGGCTGCCGGGGACCTTTTCTTCGACGAGGGCTCGGCTGCCGGGGACCTTTTCTTCGACGAGGGCTCGGCTGCCGGGGACCTTTTCTTCGACGAGGGCTCGGCTGCCGGGGACCTTTTCTTCGACGAGGGCTCGGCTGCCGGGGACCTTTTCTTCGACGAGGGCTCGGCTGCCGGGGACCTTTTCTTCGACGAGGGCTCGGCTGCCGGGGACCTTTTCTTCGACGAGGGCTCGGCTGCCGGGGACTTTTTCTTCGAAGAAGACTCGGCTGCCGAAGAAAAGATTTTCGACGAGGGCTCGGCTGCCGGGGACCTTTTCTTCGACGAGGGCTCGGCTGCCGGGGACCTTTTCTTCGACGAGGGCTCGGCTGCCGGGGACCTTTTCTTCGACGAGGGCTCGGCTGCCGGGGACTTTTTCTTCGAAGAAGACTCGGCTGCCGAAGAAAAGATTTTCGACGAGGGCTCGGCTGCCGGGGACCTTTTCTTCGACGAGGGCTCGGCTGCCGAAAAAAGATTTTCGACGAGGGCTCGGCTGCCGGGGACCTTTTCTTCGACGAGGGCTCGGCTGCCGGGGACCTTTTCTTCGACGAGGGCTCGGCTGCCGGGGACCTTTTCTTCGACGAGGGCTCGGCTGCCGGGGGACCTTTTCTTCGACGAGGGCTCGGTTGCTGAAGAAAATTTTTCGACGAGGGCTCGGCTGCCGGGGACTTTTTCTTCGAAGAAGACTCGGCTGCCGAAGAAAAGATTTTCGACGAGTGCTCGGCTGCCGGGGACCTTTTCTTCGACGAGGGCTCGGCTGCCGGGGACCTTTTCTTCGACGAGGGCTCGGCTGCCGGGGACCTTTTCTTCGACGAGGGCTCGGCTGCCGGGGACCTTTTCTTCGACGAGGGCTCGGTTGCTGAAGAAAATTTTTTGACGAGGGCTCGGCTGCCGGGGACTTTTTCTTCGAAGAAGACTCGGCTGCCGAAGAAAAGATTTTCGACGAGGGCTCGGCTGCCGGGGACCTTTTCTTCGACGAGGGCTCGGCTGCCGGGGACCTTTTCTTCGACGAGGGCTCGGCTGCCGGGGACCTTTTCTTCGACGAGGGCTCGGCTGCCGGGGACTTTTTCTTCGAAGAAGACTCGGCTGCCGAAGAAAAGATTTTCGACGAGGGCTCGGCTGCCGGGGACCTTTTCTTCGACGAGGGCTCGGCTGCCGAAAAAAGATTTTCGACGAGGGCTCGGCTGCCGGGGACCTTTTCTTCGACGAGGGCTCGGCTGCCGGGGACCTTTTCTTCGACGAGGGCTCGGCTGCCGGGGACCTTTTCTTCGACGAGGGCTCGGCTGCCGGGGACCTTTTCTTCGACGAGGGCTCGGTTGCTGAAGAAAATTTTTCGACGAGGGCTCGGCTGCCGGGGACTTTTTCTTCGAAGAAGACTCGGCTGCCGAAGAAAAGATTTTCGACGAGTGCTCGGCTGCCGGGGACCTTTTCTTCGACGAGGGCTCGGCTGCCGGGGACCTTTTCTTCGACGAGGGCTCGGCTGCCGGGGACCTTTTCTTCGACGAGGGCTCGGCTGCCGGGGACCTTTTCTTCGACGAGGGCTCGGTTGCTGAAGAAAATTTTTTGACGAGGGCTCGGCTGCCGGGGACTTTTTCTTCGAAGAAGACTCGGCTGCCGAAGAAAAGATTTTCGACGAGGGCTCGGCTGCCGGGGACCTTTTCTTCGACGAGGGCTCGGCTGCCGGGGACCTTTTCTTCGACGAGGGCTCGGTTGCTGAAGAAAATTTTTCGACGAGGGCTCGGCTGCCGGGGACTTTTTCTTCGAAGAAGACTCGGCTGCCGAAGAAAAAGATTTTCGACGAGGGCTCGGCTGCCGGGGACCTTTTCTTCGACGAGGGCTCGGCTGCCGGGGACCTTTTCTTCGACGAGGGCTCGGCTGCCGGGGGACCTTTTCTTCGACGAGGGCTCGGCTGCCGGGGACCTTTTCTTCGACGAGGGCTCGGCTGCCGGGGACCTTTTCTTCGACGAGGGCTCGGCTGCCGGGGACTTTTTCTTCGACGAGGGCTCGGCTGCCGGGACCTTTTCTTCGACGAGGGCTCGGTTGCTGAAGAAAATTTTTTGACGAGGGCTCGGCTGCCGGGGACTTTTTCTTCGAAGAAGACTCGGCTGCCGAAGAAAAGATTTTCGACGAGGGCTCGGCTGCCGGGGACCTTTTCTTCGACGAGGGCTCGGCTGCCGGGGACCTTTTCTTCGACGAGGGCTCGGCTGCCGGGGACCTTTTCTTCGACGAGGGCTCGGCTGCCGGGGACCTTTTCTTCGACGAGGGCTCGGCTGCCGGGGACCTTTTCTTCGACGAGGGCTCGGTTGCTGAAGAAAATTTTTTGACGAGGGCTCGGCTGCCGGGGACTTTTTCTTCGAAGAAGACTCGGCTGCCGAAGAAAAGATTTTCGACGAGGGCTCGGCTGCCGAAGAAAAGATTTTCGACGAGGGCTCGGCTGCCGGGGACCTTTCTTCGACGAGGGCTCGGCTGCCGGGGACCTTTTCTTCGACGAGGGCTCGGCTGCCGGGGACCTTTTCTTCGACGAGGGCTCGGCTGCCGGGGACCTTTTCTTCGACGAGGGCTCGGCTGCCGGGGACCTTTTCTTCGACGAGGGCTCGGCTGCCGGGGACCTTTTCCTTCGACGAGGGCTCGGCTGCCGGGACCTTTTCTTCGACGAGGGCTCGGCTGCCGGGGACCTTTTCTTCGACGAGGGCTCGGCTGCCGGGGACCTTTTCTTCGACGAGGGCTCGGCTGCCGGGGACCTTTTCTTCGACGAGGGCTCGGTTGCTGAAGAAAATTTTTTGACGAGGGCTCGGCTGCCGGGGACTTTTTCTTCGAAGAAGACTCGGCTGCCGAAGAAAAGATTTTCGACGAGGGCTCGGCTGCCGAAGAAAAGATTTTCGACGAGGGCTCGGCTGCCGGGGACCTTTTCTTCGACGAGGGCTCGGCTGCCGGGGACCTTTTCTTCGACGAGGGCTCGGCTGCCGGGGACCTTTTCTTCGACGAGGGCTCGGCTGCCGGGGACCTTTTCTTCGACGAGGGCTCGGCTGCCGGGGACCTTTTCTTCGACGAGGGCTCGGCTGCCGGGGACCTTTTCTTCGACGAGGGCTCGGCTGCCGGGGACCTTTTCTTCGACGAGGGCTCGGCTGCCGGGGACCTTTTCTTCGACGAGGGCTCGGTTGCTGAAGAAAATTTTTTGACGAGGGCTCGGCTGCTGGGGACTTTTTCTTCGAAGAAGACTCGGCTGCCGAAGAAAAGATTTTCGACGAGGGCTCGGCTGCCGAAGAAAAGATTTTCGACGAGGGCTCGGCTGCCGGGGACCTTTTCTTCGACGAGGGCTCGGCTGCCGGGGACCTTTTCTTCGACGAGGGCTCGGCTGCCGGGGACCTTTTCTTCGACGAGGGCTCGGCTGCCGGGGACCTTTTCTTCGACGAGGGCTCGGCTGCCGGGGACCTTTTCTTCGACGAGGGCTCGGCTGCCGGGGACCTTTTCTTCGACGAGGGCTCGGCTGCCGGGGACCTTTTCTTCGACGAGGGCTCGGTTGCTGAAGAAAATTTTTTGACGAGGGCTCGGCTGCTGGGGACTTTTTCTTCGAAGAAGACTCGGCTGCCGAAGAAAAGATTTTCGACGAGGGCTCGGCTGCCGAAGAAAAGATTTTCGACGAGGGCTCGGCTGCCGGGGACCTTTTCTTCGACGAGGGCTCGGCTGCCGGGGACCTTTTCTTCGACGAGGGCTCGGTTGCTGAAGAAAATTTTTCGACGAGGGCTCGGCTGCCGGGGACTTTTTCTTCGAAGAAGACTCGGCTGCCGAAGAAAAGATTTTCGACGAGGGCTCGGCTGCCGGGGACCTTTTCTTCGACGAGGGCTCGGCTGCCGGGGACCTTTTCTTCGACGAGGGCTCGGCTGCCGGGGACTTTTTCTTCGAAGAAGACTCGGCTGCCGAAGAAAAGATTTTCGACGAGGGCTCGGCTGCCGGGGACCTTTTCTTCGACGAGGGCTCGGCTGCCGGGGACCTTTTCTTTGACGAGGGCTCGGCTGCAGGGGACCTTTTCTTCGACGAGGGCTCGGCTGCCGGGGACCTTTTCTTCGACGAGGGCTCGGCTGCCGGGGACTTTTTCTTCGAAGAAGACTCGGCTGCCGAAGAAAAGATTTTCGACGAGGGCTCGGCTGCCGGGGACCTTTTCTTCGACGAGGGCTCGGCTGCCGGGGACCTTTTCTTCGACGAGGGCTCGGTTGCTGAAGAAAATTTTTCGACGAGGGCTCGGCTGCCGGGGACTTTTTCTTCGAAGAAGACTCGGCTGCCGAAGAAAAGATTTTCGACGAGGGCTCGGCTGCCGGGGACCTTTTCTTCGACGAGGGCTCGGCTGCCGGGGACCTTTTCTTCGACGAGGGCTCGGCTGCCGGGGACTTTTTCTTCGAAGAAGACTCGGCTGCCGAAGAAAAGATTTTCGACGAGGGCTCGGCTGCCGGGGACCTTTTCTTCGACGAGGGCTCGGCTGCCGGGGACCTTTTCTTCGACGAGGGCTCGGCTGCCGGGGACCTTTTCTTCGACGAGGGCTCGGTTGCTGAAGAAAATTTTTCGACGAGGGCTCGGCTGCCGGGGACTTTTTCTTCGAAGAAGACTCGGCTGCCGAAGAAAAGATTTTCGACGAGGGCTCGGCTGCCGGGGACCTTTTCTTCGACGAGGGCTCGGCTGCCGGGGACCTTTTCTTCGACGAGGGCTCGGCTGCTGAAGAAAATTTTTCGACGAGGGCTCGGCTGCCGGGGACTTTTTCTTCGACGAGGGCTCGGCTGCCGGGGACCTTTTCTTCGACGAGGGCTCGGCTGCCGGGGACCTTTTCTTCGACGAGGGCTCGGCTGCCGGGGACCTTTTCTTCGACGAGGCCTCGGCTGCCGGGGACCTTTTCTTCGACGAGGGCTCGGCTGCCGGGGACCTTTTCTTCGACGAGGCCTCGGCTGCCGGGGACCTTTTCTTCGACGAGGGCTCGGCTGCCGGGGACCTTTTCTTCGACGAGGGCTCGGTTGCTGAAGAAAATTTTTCGACGAGGGCTCGGCTGCCGGGGACTTTTTCTTCAAAGAAGACTCGGCTGCCGAAGAAAAGATTTTCGACGAGGGCTCGGCTGCCGGGGACCTTTTCTTCGACGAGGGCTCGGCTGCCGGGGACCTTTTCTTCGACGAGGGCTCGGCTGCCGGGAACCTTTTCTTCGACGAGGGCTCGGCTGCCGGGGACCTTTTCTTCGACGAGGGCTCGGCTGCCGGGGACCTTTTCTTCGACGAGGGCTCGGCTGCCGGGGACCTTTTCTTCGACGAGGGCTCGGCTGCCGGGGACCTTTTCTTCGACGAGGGCTCGGTTGCTGAAGAAAATTTTTCGACGAGGGCTCGGCTGCCGGGGACTTTTTCTTCGAAGAAGACTCGGCTGCCGAAGAAAAGATTTTCGACGAGGGCTCGGCTGCCGGGGACCTTTTCTTCGACGAGGGCTCGGCTGCCGGGGACCTTTTCTTCGACGAGGGCTCGGCTGCCGGGGACCTTTTCTTCGACGAGGGCTCGGCTGCCGGGGACCTTTTCTTCGACGAGGGCTCGGCTGCCGAAGAAAAGATTTTCGACGAGGGCTCGGCTGCCGGGGACCTTTTCTTCGACGAGGGCTCGGCTGCCGGGGACCTTTTCTTCGACGAGGGCTCGGCTGCCGGGGACCTTTTCTTCGACGAGGGCTCGGCTGCCGGGGACCTTTTCTTCGACGAGGGCTCGGCTGCCGGGGACCTTTTCTTCGACGAGGGCTCGGCTGCCGGGGACCTTTTCTTCGACGAGGGCTCGGCTGCCGGGGACCTTTTCTTCGACGAGGGCTCGGCTGCCGGGGACCTTTTCTTCGACGAGGGCTCGGCTGCCGGGGACTTTTTCTTCGAAGGAGACTCGGCTGCCGAAGAAAAGATTTTCGACGAGGGCTCGGCTGCCGGGGACCTTTTCTTCGACGAGGGCTCGGCTGCCGGGGACCTTTTCTTCGACGAGGGCTCGGCTGCCGGGGACCTTTTCTTCGACGAGGGCTCGGCTTCCGGGGACCTTTTCTTCGACGAGGGCTCGGCTGCTGAAGAAAATTTTTCGACGAGGGCTCGGCTGCCGGGGACTTTTTCTTCGACGAGGGCTCGGCTGCCGGGGACCTTTTCTTCGACGAGGGCTCGGCTGCCGGGGACCTTTTCTTCGACGAGGGCTCGGCTGCCGGGGACCTTTTCTTCGACGAGGCCTCGGCTGCCGGGGACCTTTTCTTCGACGAGGGCTCGGCTGCTGAAGAAAATTTTTCGACGAGGGCTCGGCTGCCGGGGTCTTTTTCTTCGAAGAAGACTCGGCTGCCGAAGAAAAGATTTTCGACGAGGGCTCGGCTGCCCGGGGGACCTTTTCTTCGACGAGGGCTCGGCTGCCGGGGACCTTTTCTTCGACGAGGGCTCGGCTGCCGGGGACCTTTTCTTCGACGAGGCCTCGGCTGCCGGGGACCTTTTCTTCGACGAGGCCTCGGTTGCTGAAGAAAATTTTTCGACGAGGGCTCGGCTGCCGGGGACTTTTTCTTCGAAGAAGACTCGGCTGCGAAGAAAAAGATTTTCGACGAGGGCTCGGCTGCCGGGGACCTTTTCTTCGACGAGGGCTCGGCTGCCGGGGACCTTTTCTTCGACGAGGGCTCGGCTGCCGGGGACCTTTTCTTCGACGAGGGCTCGGCTGCCGGGGACCTTTTCTTCGACGAGGGCTCGGCTGCCGGGGACCTTTTCTTCGACGAGGGCTCGGCTGCCGGGGACCTTTTCTTCGACGAGGGCTTGGTTGCTGAAGAAAATTTTTTGACGAGGGCTCGGCTGCCGGGGACTTTTTCTTCGAAGAAGACTCGGCTGCCGAAGAAAAGATTTTCGACGAGGGCTCGGCTGCCGAAGAAAAGATTTTCGACGAGGGCTCGGCTGCCGGGGACCTTTTCTTCGACGAGGGCTCGGCTGCCGGGGACCTTTTCTTCGACGAGGGCTCGGCTGCCGGGGACCTTATCTTCGACGAGGGCTCGGCTGCCGGGGACCTTTTTCTTCGACGAGGGCTCGGCTGCCGGGGACCTTTTCTTCGACGAGGGCTCGGCTGCCGGGGACCTTTTCTTCGACGAGGGCTCGGCTGCCGGGGACCTTTTCTTCGACGAGGGCTCGGCTGCCGGGGACCTTTTCTTCGACGAGGGCTCGGCTGCCGGGGACCTTTTCTTCGACGAGGGCTCGGTTGCTGAAGAAAATTTTTTGACGAGGGCTCGGCTGCCGGGGACTTTTTCTTCGACGAGGGCTCGGCTACCGAAGAAAATTCTTCGACGAGGGCTCGGCTGCCGGGGACCTTTTCTTCGACGAGGGCTCGGCTGCCGGGGACCTTTTCTTCGACGAGGGCTCGGCTGCCGGGGACCTTTCTTCGACGAGGGCTCGGTTGCTGAAGAAAATTTTTCGACGAGGGCTCGGCTGCCGGGGACTTTTTCTTCAAGAAGACTCGGCTGCCGAAGAAAAGATTTTCGACGAGGGCTCGGCTGCCGGGGACCTTTTCTTCGACGAGGGCTCGGCTGCCGGGGACTTTTTCTTCGAAGAAGACTCGGCTGCCGAAGAAAAGATTTTCGACGAGGGCTCGGCTGCCGAAGAAAAGATTTTCGACGAGGGCTCGGCTGCCGGGGACCTTTTCTTCGACGAGGGCTCGGCTGCCGGGGACCTTTTTCTTCGACGAGGGCTCGGCTGCCGGGGACCTTATCTTCGACGAGGGCTCGGCTGCCGGGGACCTTTTCTTCGACGAGGGCTCGGCTGCCGGGGACCTTTTCTTCGACGAGGGCTCGGCTGCCGGGGACCTTTTCTTCGACGAGGGCTCGGCTGCCGGGGACCTTTTCTTCGACGAGGGCTCGGCTGCCGGGGACCTTTTCTTCGACGAGGGCTCGGTTGCTGAAGAAAATTTTTTGACGAGGGCTCGGCTGCCGGGGACTTTTTCTTCGACGAGGGCTCGGCTACCGAAGAAAATTCTTCGACGAGGGCTCGGCTGCCGGGGACCTTTCTTCGACGAGGGCTCTGGCTGCCGGGGACCTTTTCTTCGACGAGGGCTCGGCTGCCGGGGACCTTTTCTTCGACGAGGGCTCGGTTGCTGAAGAAAATTTTTCGACGAGGGCTCGGCTGCCGGGGACTTTTTCTTCAAAGAAGACTCGGCTGCCGAAGAAAAGATTTTCGACGAGGGCTCGGCTGCCGGGGACCTTTTCTTCGACGAGGGCTCGGCTGCCGGGGACCTTTTCTTCGACGAGGGCTCGGTTGCTGAAGAAAATTTTTCGACGAGGGCTCGGCTGCCGGGGACTTTTTCTTCGAAGAAGACTCGGCTGCCGAAGAAAAGATTTTCGACGAGGGCTCGGCTGCCGGGGACCTTTTCTTCGACGAGGGCTCGGCTGCCGGGGACCTTTTCTTCGACGAGGGCTCGGCTGCCGGGAACCTTTTCTTCGACGAGGGCTCGGCTGCCGGGGACTTTTCTTCGACGAGGGCATCGGCTGCCGGGGACCTTTTCTTCGACGAGGGCTCGGCTGCCGGGGACCTTTTCTTCGACGAGGGCTCGGTTGCTGAAGAAAATTTTTCGACGAGGGCTCGGCTGCCGGGGACTTTTTCTTCAAAGAAGACTCGGCTGCCGAAGAAAAGATTTTCGACGAGGGCTCGGCTGCCGGGGACCTTTTCTTCGACGAGGGCTCGGCTGCCGGGGACCTTTTCTTCGACGAGGGCTCGGCTGCCGGGAACCTTTTCTTCGACGAGGGCTCGGCTGCCGGGGACCTTTTCTTCGACGAGGGCTCGGCTGCCGGGGACCTTTTCTTCGACGAGGGCTCGGCTGCCGGGGACCTTTTCTTCGACGAGGGCTCGGCTGCCGGGGACCTTTTCTTTCGACGAGGGCTCGGCTGCCGGGGACCTTTTCTTCGACGAGGGCTCGGCTGCCGGGGACCTTTTCTTCGACGAGGGCTCGGCTGCCGGGGACCTTTTCTTCGACGAGGGCTCGGTTGCCGAAGAAAATTTTTCGACGAGGGCTCGGCTGCCGGGGTCTTTTTCTTCGAAGAAGACTCGGCTGCCGAAGAAAAGATTTTCGACGAGGGCTCGGCTGCCGGGGACCTTTTCTTCGACGAGGGCTCGGCTGCCGGGGACCTTTTCTTCGACGAGGGCTCGGCTGCCGGGGACCTTTTCTTCGACGAGGGCTCGGCTGCCGGGGACCTTTTCTTCGACGAGGGCTCGGCTGCCGGGGACCTTTTCTTCGACAAGGGCTCGGTTGCTGAAGAAAAATTTTCGACGAGGGCTCGGCTGCCGGGGACTTTTTCTTCGACGAGGGCTCGGCTGCCGAAGAAAAGATTTTCGACGAGGTCTCGGCTGCCGGGGACCTTTTCTTCGACGAGGCTCGGCTGCCGGGGACCTTTTCTTCGACGAGGGCTCGGTTGCTGAAGAAAATTTTTCGACGAGGGCTCGGCTGCCGGGGACTTTTTCTTCGAAGAAGACTCGGCTGCCGAAGAAAAGATTTTCGACGAGGGCTCGGCTGCCGGGGACCTTTTCTTCGACGAGGGCTCGGCTGCCGGGGACCTTTTCTTCGACGAGGGCTCGGTTGCCGAAGAAAATTTTTCGACGAGGGCTCGGCTGCCGGGGTCTTTTTCTTCGAAGAAGACTCGGCTGCCGAAGAAAAGATTTTCGACGAGGGCTCGGCTGCCGGGGACCTTTTCTTCGACGAGGGCTCGGCTGCCGGGGACCTTTTCTTCGACGAGGGCTCGGCTGCCGGGGACCTTTTCTTCGACGAGGGCTCAGCTGCCGAAGAAAAGATTTTCGACGAGGGCTCGGCTGCCGGGGACCTTTTCTTCGACGAGGGCTCGGCTGCCGGGGACCTTTTCTTCGACGAGGGCTCGGCTGCCGGGGACCTTTTCTTCGACGAGGGCTCGGCTGCCGGGGACCTTTTCTTCGACGAGGGCTCGGCTGCCGGGGACCTTTTCTTCGACGAGGGCTCGGCTGCCGGGGGACCTTTTCTTCGACGAGGGCTCGGCTGCCGGGGACCTTTTCTTCGACGAGGGCTCGGCTGCCGGGGACCTTTTCTTCGACGAGGGCTCGGCTGCCGGGGACTTTTTCTTCGAAGAGACTCGGCTGCCGAAGAAAAGATTTTCGACGAGGGCTCGGCTGCCGGGGACCTTTTCTTCGACGAGGGCTCGGCTGCCGGGGACCTTTTCTTCGACGAGGGCTCGGTTGCTGAGAAAATTTTTCGACGAGGCTCGGCTGCCGGGGACTTTTTCTTCGACGAGGGCTCGGCTGCCGGGGGACTTTTTTCGTCGACGAGGGCTCGGCTGCCGGGGACCTTTTCTTCGACGAGGGCTCGGCTGCCGGGGACCTTTTCTTCGACGAGGGCTCGGCTGCCGGGGACCTTTTCTTCGACGAGGGCTCGGCTGCCGGGGACCTTTTCTTCGACGAGGGCTCGGTTGCTGAAGAAAATTTTCGACGAGGGCTCGGCTGCCGGGGACTTTTTCTTCGACGAGGGCTCGGCTGCCGGGGACTTTTTCGTCGACGAGGGCTCGGCTGCCGGGGACCTTTTCTTCGACGAGGGCTCGGCTGCCGGGGACCTTTTCTTCGACGAGGGCTCGGCTGCCGGGGACCTTTTCTTCGACGAGGGCTCGGCTGCCGGGGGACCTTTTCTTCGACGAGGGCACGGCTGCCGGGGACCTTTTCTTCGACGAGGGCTCGGCTGCCGAAGAAAATTTTTCGACGAGGGCTCGGCTGCCGGGGTCTTTTTCTTCGAAGAAGACTCGGCTGCCGAAGAAAAGATTTTCGACGAGGGCTTGGCTGCCGGGGACCTTTTCTTCGACGAGGGCTCGGCTGCCGGGGACCTTTTCTTCGACGAGGGCTCGGCTGCCGGGGACCTTTTCTTCGACGAGGCCTCGGCTGCCGGGGACCTTTTCTTCGACGAGGGCTCGGTTGCTGAAGAAAATTTTTCGACGAGGGCTCGGCTGCCGGGGACTTTTTCTTCGACGAGGGCTCGGCTGCCGAAGAAAAGATTTTCGACGAGGTCTCGGCTGCCGGGGACCTTTTCTTCGACGAGGGCTCGGCTGCCGGGGACCTTTTCTTCGACGAGGGCTCGGCTGCCGGGGACCTTTTCTTCGACGAGGGCTCGGTTGCTGAAGAAAATTTTTCGACGAGGGCTCGGCTGCCGGGGACTTTTTCTTCGAAGAAGACTCGGCTGCCGAAGAAAAGATTTTCGACGAGGGCTCGGCTGCCGGGGACCTTTTCTTCGACGAGGGCTCGGCTGCCGGGGACCTTTTCTTCGACGAGGGCTCGGCTGCCGGGGACCTTTTCTTCGACGAGGGCTCGGCTGCCGGGGACCTTTTCTTCGACGAGGGCTCGGTTGCCGAAGAAAATTTTTCGACGAGGGCTCGGCTGCCGGGGTCTTTTTCTTCGAAGAAGACTCGGCTGCCGAAGAAAAGATTTTCGACGAGGGCTCGGCTGCCGGGGACCTTTTCTTCGACGAGGGCTCGGCTGCCGGGGACCTTTTCTTCGACGAGGGCTCGGCTGCCGGGGACCTTTTCTTCGACGAGGGCTCGGCTGCCGAAGAAAAGATTTTCGACGAGGGCTCGGCTGCCGGGGACCTTTTCTTCGACGAGGGCTCGGCTGCCGGGGACCTTTTCTTCGACGAGGGCTCGGCTGCCGGGGACCTTTTCTTCGACGAGGGCTCGGCTGCCGGGGACCTTTTCTTCGACGAGGGCTCGGCTGCCGGGGACCTTTTCTTCGACGAGGGCTCGGCTGCCGGGGACCTTTTCTTCGACGAGGGCTCGGCTGCCGGGGACCTTTTCTTCGACGAGGGCTCGGCTGCCGGGGACCTTTTCTTCGACGAGGGCTCGGCTGCCGGGGACCTTTTCTTCGACGAGGGCTCGGCTGCCGGGGACTTTTTCTTCGAAGAAGACTCGGCTGCCGAAGAAAAGATTTTCGACGAGGGCTCGGCTGCCGGGGACCTTTTCTTCGACGAGGGCTCGGCTGCCGGGGACCTTTTCTTCGACGAGGGCTCGGTTGCTGAAGAAAATTTTTCGACGAGGGCTCGGCTGCCGGGGACTTTTTCTTCGACGAGGGGCTCGGCTGCCGGGGACTTTTTCGTCGACGAGGGCTCGGCTGCCGGGGACCTTTTCTTCGACGAGGGCTCGGCTGCCGGGGACCTTTTCTTCGACGAGGGCTCGGCTGCCGGGGACCTTTTCTTCGACGAGGGCTCGGCTGCCGGGGACCTTTTCTTCGACGAGGGCTCGGCTGCCGGGGACCTTTTCTTCGACGAGGGCTCGGCTGCCGGGGACCTTTTCTTCGACGAGGGCTCGGCTGCCGGGGACCTTTTCTTCGACGAGGGCTCGGCTGCCGAAGAAAATTTTTCGACGAGGGCTCGGCTGCCGGGGTCTTTTTCTTCGAAGAGACTCGGCTGCCGAAGAAAAGATTTTCGACGAGGGCTCGGCTGCCGGGGACCTTTTCTTCGACGAGGGCTCGGCTGCCGGGGACCTTTTCTTCGACGAGGGCTCGGCTGCCGGGGACCTTTTCTTCGACGAGGCCTCGGCTGCCGGGGACCTTTTCTTCGACGAGGCCTCGGTTGCTGAAGAAAATTTTTCGACGAGGGCTCGGCTGCCGGGGACTTTTTCTTCGAAGAAGACTCGGCTGCCGAAGAAAAGATTTTCGACGAGGGCTCGGCTGCCGGGGACCTTTTCTTCGACGAGGGCTCGGCTGCCGGGGACCTTTTCTTCGACGAGGGCTCGGCTGCCGGGGACCTTTTCTTCGACGAGGGCTCGGCTGCCGGGGACCTTTTCTTCGACGAGGGCTCGGCTGCCGGGGACCTTTTCTTCGACGAGGGCTCGGCTGCCGGGGACCTTTTCTTCGACGAGGGCTCGGCTGCCGGGGACCTTTTCTTCGACGAGGGCTCGGCTGCCGGGGACCTTTTCTTCGACGAGGGCTCGGCTGCCGGGGACCTTTTCTTCGACGAGGGCTCGGCTGCCGGGGACCTTTTCTTCGACGAGGGCTCGGCTGCCGGGGACCTTTTCTTCGACGAGGGCTCGGCTGCCGGGGACCTTTTCTTCGACGAGGGCTCGGCTGCCGGGGACCTTTTCTTCGACGAGGGCTCGGCTGCCGGGGACCTTTTCTTCGACGAGGGCTCGGCTGCCGGGGACCTTTTCTTCGACGAGGGCTCGGCTGCCGGGGACCTTTTCTTCGACGAGGGCTCGGCTGCCGGGGACTTTTTCTTCGAAGAAGACTCGGCTGCCGAAGAAAAGATTTTCGACGAGGGCTCGGCTGCCGGGGACCTTTTCTTCGACGAGGGCTCGGCTGCCGGGGACCTTTTCTTCGACGAGGGGCTCGGTTGCTGAAGAAAATTTTTCGACGAGGGCTCGGCTGCCGGGGACTTTTTCTTCGACGAGGGCTCGGCTGCCGGGGACTTTTTCGTCGACGAGGGCTCGGCTGCCGGGGACCTTTTCTTCGACGAGGGCTCGGCTGCCGGGGACCTTTTCTTCGACGAGGGCTCGGCTGCCGGGGACCTTTTCTTCGACGAGGGCTCGGCTGCCGGGGACCTTTTCTTCGACGAGGGCTCGGCTGCCGGGGACCTTTTCTTCGACGAGGGCTCGGCTGCCGGGGACCTTTTCTTCGACGAGGGCTCGGCTGCCGAAGAAAATTTTTCGACGAGGGCTCGGCTGCCGGGGTCTTTTTCTTCGAAGAAGACTCGGCTGCCGAAGAAAAGATTTTCGACGAGGGCTTGGCTGCCGGGGACCTTTTCTTCGACGAGGGCTCGGCTGCCGGGGACCTTTTCTTCGACGAGGGCTCGGCTGCCGGGGACCTTTTCTTCGACGAGGCCTCGGCTGCCGGGGACCTTTTCTTCGACGAGGCCTCGGTTGCTGAAGAAAATTTTTCGACGAGGGCTCGGCTGCCGGGGACTTTTTCTTCGACGAGGGCTCGGCTGCCGAAGAAAAGATTTTCGACGAGGTCTCGGCTGCCGGGGACCTTTTCTTCGACGAGGGCTCGGCTGCCGGGGACCTTTTCTTCGACGAGGGCTCGGCTGCCGGGGACCTTTTCTTCGACGAGGGCTCGGCTGCCGGGGACCTTTTCTTCGACGAGGGCTCGGCTGCCGGGGACCTTTTCTTCGACGAGGGCTCGGCTGCCGGGGACCTTTTCTTCGACGAGGGCTCGGCTGCCGGGGACCTTTTCTTCGACGAGGGCTCGGCTGCCGGGGACCTTTTCTTCGACGAGGGCTCGGCTGCCGGGGACCTTTTCTTCGACGAGGGCTCGGCTGCCGGGGACTTTTTCTTCGAAGAAGACTCGGCTGCCGAAGAAAAGATTTTCGACGAGGGCTCGGCTGCCGGGGACCTTTTCTTCGACGAGGGCTCGGCTGCCGGGGACCTTTTCTTCGACGAGGGCTCGGTTGCTGAAGAAAATTTTTCGACGAGGGCTCGGCTGCCGGGGACTTTTTCTTCGACGAGGGCTCGGCTGCCGGGGACTTTTTCGTCGACGAGGGCTCGGCTGCCGGGGACCTTTTCTTCGACGAGGGCTCGGCTGCCGGGGACCTTTTCTTCGACGAGGGCTCGGCTGCCGGGGACCTTTTCTTCGACGAGGGCTCGGCTGCCGGGGACCTTTTCTTCGACGAGGGGCTCGGCTGCCGGGGACCTTTTCTTCGACGAGGGCTCGGCTGCCGGGGACCTTTTCTTCGACGAGGGCTCGGCTGCCGAAGAAAATTTTTCGACGAGGGCTCGGCTGCCGGGGTCTTTTTCTTCGAAGAAGACTCGGCTGCCGAAGAAAAGATTTTCGACGAGGGCTTGGCTGCCGGGGACCTTTTCTTCGACGAGGGCTCGGCTGCCGGGGACCTTTTCTTCGACGAGGGCTCGGCTGCCGGGGACCTTTTCTTCGACGAGGCCTCGGCTGCCGGGGACCTTTTCTTCGACGAGGCCTCGGTTGCTGAAGAAAATTTTTCGACGAGGGCTCGGCTGCCGGGGACTTTTTCTTCGACGAGGGCTCGGCTGCCGAAGAAAAGATTTTCGACGAGGTCTCGGCTGCCGGGGACCTTTTCTTCGACGAGGGCTCGGCTGCCGGGGACCTTTTCTTCGACGAGGGCTCGGCTGCCGGGGACCTTTTCTTCGACGAGGGCTCGGTTGCTGAAGAAAATTTTTCGACGAGGGCTCGGCTGCCGGGGACTTTTTCTTCGAAGAAGACTCGGCTGCCGAAGAAAAGATTTTCGACGAGGGCTCGGCTGCCGGGGACCTTTTCTTCGACGAGGGCTCGGCTGCCGGGGACCTTTTCTTCGACGAGGGCTCGGCTGCCGGGGACCTTTTCTTCGACGAGGGCTCGGTTGCCGAAGAAAATTTTTCGACGAGGGCTCGGCTGCCGGGGTCTTTTTCTTCGAAGAAGACTCGGCTGCCGAAGAAAAGATTTTCGACGAGGGCTCGGCTGCCGGGGACCTTTTCTTCGACGAGGGCTCGGCTGCCGGGGACCTTTTCTTCGACGAGGGCTCGGCTGCCGGGGACCTTTTCTTCGACGAGGGCTCGGCTGCCGAAGAAAAGATTTTCGACGAGGGCTCGGCTGCCGGGGACCTTTTCTTCGACGAGGGCTCGGCTGCCGGGGACCTTTTCTTCGACGAGGGCTCGGCTGCCGGGGACCTTTTCTTCGACGAGGGCTCGGCTGCCGGGGACCTTTTCTTCGACGAGGGCTCGGCTGCCGGGGACCTTTTCTTCGACGAGGGCTCGGCTGCCGGGGACCTTTTCTTCGACGAGGGCTCGGCTGCCGGGGACCTTTTCTTCGACGAGGGCTCGGCTGCCGGGGACTTTTTCTTCGAAGAAGACTCGGCTGCCGAAGAAAAGATTTTCGACGAGGGCTCGGCTGCCGGGGACCTTTTCTTCGACGAGGGCTCGGCTGCCGGGGACCTTTTCTTCGACGAGGGCTCGGTTGCTGAAGAAAATTTTTCGACGAGGGCTCGGCTGCCGGGGACTTTTTCTTCGACGAGGGCTCGGCTGCCGGGGACTTTTTCGTCGACGAGGGCTCGGCTGCCGGGGACCTTTTCTTCGACGAGGGCTCGGCTGCCGGGGACCTTTTCTTCGACGAGGGCTCGGCTGCCGGGGACCTTTTCTTCGACGAGGGCTCGGCTGCCGGGGACCTTTTCTTCGACGAGGGCTCGGCTGCTGGGGACCTTTTCTTCGACGAGGGCTCGGCTGCCGGGGACCTTTTCTTCGACGAGGGCTCGGCTGCTGGGGACCTTTTCTTCGACGAGGGCTCGGCTGCCGGGGACCTTTTCTTCGACGAGGGCTCGGCTGCCGGGGACCTTTTCTTCGACGAGGGCTCGGCTGCCGAAGAAAATTTTTCGACGAGGGCTCGGCTGCCGGGGTCTTTTTCTTCGAAGAGACTCGGCTGCCGAAGAAAAGATTTTCGACGAGGGCTCGGCTGCCGGGGACCTTTTCTTCGACGAGGGCTCGGCTGCCGGGGACCTTTTCTTCGACGAGGGCTCGGCTGCCGGGGACCTTTTCTTCGACGAGGCCTCGGCTGCCGGGGACCTTTTCTTCGACGAGGCCTCGGTTGCTGAAGAAAATTTTTCGACGAGGGCTCGGCTGCCGGGGACTTTTTCTTCGAAGAAGACTCGGCTGCCGAAGAAAAGATTTTCGACGAGGGCTCGGCTGCCGGGGACCTTTTCTTCGACGAGGGCTCGGCTGCCGGGGACCTTTTCTTCGACGAGGGCTCGGCTGCCGGGGACCTTTTCTTCGACGAGGGCTCGGCTGCCGGGGACCTTTTCTTCGACGAGGGCTCGGCTGCCGGGGACCTTTTCTTCGACGAGGGCTCGGCTGCCGGGGACCTTTTCTTCGACGAGGGCTCGGCTGCCGGGGACCTTTTCTTCGACGAGGGCTCGGCTGCCGGGGACCTTTTCTTCGACGAGGGCTCGGTTGCTGAAGAAAATTTTTCGACGAGGGCTCGGCTGCCGGGGACTTTTTCTTCGAAGAAGACTCGGCTGCCGAAGAAAAGATTTTCGACGAGGGCTCGGCTGCCGGGGACCTTTTCTTCGACGAGGGCTCGGCTGCCGGGGACCTTTTCTTCGACGAGGGCTCGGCTGCCGGGGACCTTTTCTTCGACGAGGGCTCGGCTGCCGGGGACCTTTTCTTCGACGAGGGCTCGGCTGCCGGGGACCTTTTCTTCGACGAGGGCTCGGCTGCCGGGGACCTTTTCTTCGACGAGGGCTCGGCTGCCGGGGACCTTTTCTTCGACGAGGGCTCGGTTGCTGAAGAAAATTTTTTGACGAGGGCTCGGCTGCCGAAGAAAAGATTTTCGACGAGGGCTCGGCTGCCGGGGACCTTTTCTTCGACGAGGGCTCGGCTGCCGGGGACCTTTTCTTCGACGAGGGCTCGGCTGCCGGGGACCTTTTCTTCGACGAGGGCTCGGCTGCCGGGGACCTTTTCTTCGACGAGGGCTCGGCTGCCGGGGACCTTTTCTTCGACGAGGGCTCGGCTGCCGGGGACCTTTTCTTCGACGAGGGCTCGGCTGCCGGGGACCTTTTCTTCGACGAGGGCTCGGCTGCCGGGGACCTTTTCTTCGACGAGGGCTCGGTTGCTGAAGAAAATTTTTTGACGAGGGCTCGGCTGCCGGGGACTTTTTCTTCGAAGAAGACTCGGCTGCCGAAGAAAAGATTTTCGACGAGGGCTCGGCTGCCGGGGACCTTTTCTTCGACGAGGGCTCGGCTGCCGGGGACCTTTTCTTCGACGAGGGCTCGGTTGCTGAAGAAAATTTTTCGACGAGGGCTCGGCTGCCGGGGACTTTTTCTTCGAAGAAGACTCGGCTGCCGAAGAAAAGATTTTCGACGAGGGCTCGGCTGCCGGGGACCTTTTCTTCGACGAGGGCTCGGCTGCCGGGGACCTTTTCTTCGACGAGGGCTCGGCTGCCGGGGACCTTTTCTTCGACGAGGGCTCGGCTGCCGGGGACCTTTTCTTCGACGAGGGTTCGGCTGCCGGGGACCTTTTCTTCGACGAGGGCTCGGCTGCCGGGGACCTTTTCTTCGACGAGGGCTCGGTTGCTGAAGAAAATTTTTCGACGAGGGCTCGGCTGCCGGGACTTTTTCTTCGACGAGGGCTCGGCTGCCGGGGACTTTTTCTTCGACGAGGGCTCGGCTGCCGGGGACCTTTTCTTCGACGAGGGCTCGGCTGCCGGGGACCTTTTCTTCGACGAGGGCTCGGCTGCCGGGGACCTTTTCTTCGACGAGGGCTCGGTTGCCGAAGAAAATTTTTCGACGAGGGCTCGGCTGCCGGGGTCTTTTTCTTCGAAGAAGACTCGGCTGCCGAAGAAAAGATTTTCGACGAGGGCTCGGCTGCCGGGGACCTTTTCTTCGACGAGGGCTCGGCTGCCGGGGACCTTTTCTTCGACGAGGGCTCGGCTGCCGGGGACCTTTTCTTCGACGAGGGCTCGGCTGCCGGGGACCTTTTCTTCGACGAGGCCTCGGCTGCCGGGGACCTTTTCTTCGACGAGGGCTCGGCTGCCGGGGACCTTTTCTTCGACGAGGGCTCGGTTGCTGAAGAAAATTTTCGACGAGGGCTCGGCTGCCGGGGACTTTTTCTTCGAAGAAGACTCGGCTGCCGAAGAAAAGATTTTCGACGAGGGCTCGGCTGCCGGGGACCTTTTCTTCGACGAGGGCTCGGCTGCCGGGGACCTTTTCTTCGACGAGGGCTCGGCTGCCGGGGACCTTTTCTTCGACGAGGGCTCGGCTGCCGGGGACCTTTTCTTCGACGAGGGCTCGGCTGCCGAAGAAAAGATTTTCGACGAGGGCTCGGCTGCCGGGGACCTTTTCCTTCGACGAGGGCTCGGCTGCCGGGGACCTTTTCTTCGACGAGGGCTCGGCTGCCGGGGACCTTTTCTTCGACGAGGGCTCGGCTGCCGGGGACCTTTTCTTCGACGAGGGCTCGGCTGCCGGGGACCTTTTCTTCGACGAGGGCTCGGCTGCCGGGGACCTTTTCTTCGACGAGGGCTCGGCTGCCGGGGACCTTTTCTTCGACGAGGGCTCGGCTGCCGGGGACCTTTTCTTCGACGAGGGCTCGGCTGCCGGGGACTTTTTCTTCGAAGGAGACTCGGCTGCCGAAGAAAAGATTTTCGACGAGGGCTTCGGCTGCCGGGGACCTTTTCTTCGACGAGGGCTCGGCTGCCGGGGACCTTTTCTTCGACGAGGGCTCGGCTGCCGGGGGACCTTTTCTTCGACGAGGGCTCGGCTTCCCGGGGACCTTTTCTTCGACGAGGGCTCGGCTGCTGAAGAAAATTTTTCGACGAGGGCTCGGCTGCCGGGGACTTTTTCTTCGACGAGGGCTCGGCTGCCGGGGACCTTTTCTTCGACGAGGGCTCGGCTGCCGGGGACCTTTTCTTCGACGAGGGCTCGGCTGCCGGGGACCTTTTCTTCGACGAGGGCTCGGCTGCCGGGGACCTTTTCTTCGACGAGGGCTCGGCTGCCGAAGAAAATTTTTCGACGAGGGCTCGGCTGCCGGGGTCTTTTTCTTCGAAGAAGACTCGGCTGCCGAAGAAAAGATTTTCGACGAGGGCTCGGCTGCCGGGGACCTTTTCTTCGACGAGGGCTCGGCTGCCGGGGACCTTTTCTTCGACGAGGCCTCGGCTGCCGGGGACCTTTTCTTCGACGAGGCCTCGGCTGCCGGGGACCTTTTCTTCGACGAGGCCTCGGTTGCTGAAGAAAATTTTTCGACGAGGGCTCGGCTGCCGGGGACTTTTTCTTCGAAGAAGACTCGGCTGCCGAAGAAAAGATTTTCGACGAGGGCTCGGCTGCCGGGGACCTTTTCTTCGACGAGGGCTCGGCTGCCGGGGACCTTTTCTTCGACGAGGGCTCGGCTGCCGGGGACCTTTTCTTCGACGAGGGCTCGGCTGCCGGGGACCTTTTCTTCGACGAGGGCTCGGCTGCCGGGGACCTTTTCTTCGACGAGGGCTCGGCTGCCGGGGACCTTTTCTTCGACGAGGGCTCGGCTGCCGGGGACCTTTTCTTCGACGAGGGCTCGGCTGCCGGGGACCTTTTCTTCGACGAGGGCTTGGTTGCTGAAGAAAATTTTTTGACGAGGGCTCGGCTGCCGGGGACTTTTTCTTCGAAGAAGACTCGGCTGCCGAAGAAAAGATTTTCGACGAGGGCTCGGCTGCCGAAGAAAAGATTTTCGACGAGGGCTCGGCTGCCGGGGACCTTTTCTTCGACGAGGGCTCGGCTGCCGGGGACCTTTTCTTCGACGAGGGCTCGGCTGCCGGGGACCTTATCTTCGACGAGGGCTCGGCTGCCGGGGACCTTTTCTTCGACGAGGGCTCGGCTGCCGGGGACCTTTTCTTCGACGAGGGCTCGGCTGCCGGGGACCTTTTCTTCGACGAGGGCTCGGCTGCCGGGGACCTTTTCTTCGACGAGGGCTCGGCTGCCGGGGACCTTTTCTTCGACGAGGGCTCGGTTGCTGAAGAAAATTTTTTGACGAGGGCTCGGCTGCCGGGGACTTTTTCTTCGACGAGGGCTCGGCTACCGAAGAAAATTCTTCGACGAGGGCTCGGCTGCCGGGGACCTTTTCTTCGACGAGGGCTCGGCTGCCGGGGACCTTTTCTTCGACGAGGGCTCGGCTGCCGGGGACCTTTTCTTCGACGAGGGCTCGGTTGCTGAAGAAAATTTTTCGACGAGGGCTCGGCTGCCGGGGACTTTTTCTTCAAAGAAGACTCGGCTGCCGAAGAAAAGATTTTCGACGAGGGCTCGGCTGCCGGGGACCTTTTCTTCGACGAGGGCTCGGCTGCCGGGGACTTTTTCTTCGAAGAAGACTCGGCTGCCGAAGAAAAGATTTTCGACGAGGGCTCGGCTGCCGAAGAAAAGATTTTCGACGAGGGCTCGGCTGCCGGGGACCTTTTCTTCGACGAGGGCTCGGCTGCCGGGGACCTTTTCTTCGACGAGGGCTCGGCTGCCGGGGACCTTTTCTTCGACGAGGGCTCGGCTGCCGGGGACCTTTTCTTCGACGAGGGCTCGGCTGCCGGGGACCTTTTCTTCGACGAGGGCTCGGCTGCCGGGGACCTTTTCTTCGACGAGGGCTCGGCTGCCGGGGACCTTTTCTTCGACGAGGGCTCGGCTGCCGGGGACCTTTTCTTCGACGAGGGCTCGGCTGCCGGGGACCTTTTCTTCGACGAGGGCTCGGCTGCCGGGGACTTTTTCTTCGACGAGGGCTCGGCTACCGAAGAAAATTCTTCGACGAGGGCTCGGCTGCCGGGGACCTTTTCTTCGACGAGGGCTCGGCTGCCGGGGACCTTTTCTTCGACGAGGGCTCGGCTGCCGGGGACCTTTTCTTCGACGAGGGCTCGGTTGCTGAAGAAAATTTTTCGACGAGGGCTCGGCTGCCGGGGACTTTTTCTTCAAAGAAGACTCGGCTGCCGAAGAAAAGATTTTCGACGAGGGCTCGGCTGCCGGGGACCTTTTCTTCGACGAGGGCTCGGCTGCCGGGGACCTTTTCTTCGACGAGGGCTCGGTTGCTGAAGAAAATTTTTCGACGAGGGCTCGGCTGCCGGGGACTTTTTCTTCGAAGAAGACTCGGCTGCCGAAGAAAAGATTTTCGACGAGGGCTCGGCTGCCGGGGACCTTTTCTTCGACGAGGGCTCGGCTGCCGGGGACCTTTTCTTCGACGAGGGCTCGGCTGCCGGGAACCTTTTCTTCGACGAGGGCTCGGCTGCCGGGGACTTTTCTTCGACGAGGGCTCGGCTGCCGGGGACCTTTTCTTCGACGAGGGCTCGGCTGCCGGGGACCTTTTCTTCGACGAGGGCTCGGTTGCTGAAGAAAATTTTTCGACGAGGGCTCGGCTGCCGGGGACTTTTTCTTCAAAGAAGACTCGGCTGCCGAAGAAAAGATTTTCGACGAGGGCTCGGCTGCCGGGGACCTTTTCTTCGACGAGGGCTCGGCTGCCGGGGACCTTTTCTTCGACGAGGGCTCGGCTGCCGGGAACCTTTTCTTCGACGAGGGCTCGGCTGCCGGGGACCTTTTCTTCGACGAGGGCTCGGCTGCCGGGGACCTTTTCTTCGACGAGGGCTCGGCTGCCGGGGACCTTTTCTTCGACGAGGGCTCGGCTGCCGGGGACCTTTTCTTCGACGAGGGCTCGGCTGCCGGGGACCTTTTCTTCGACGAGGGCTCGGCTGCCGGGGACCTTTTCTTCGACGAGGGCTCGGCTGCCGGGGACCTTTTCTTCGACGAGGGCTCGGTTGCCGAAGAAAATTTTTCGACGAGGGCTCGGCTGCCGGGGTCTTTTTCTTCGAAGAAGACTCGGCTGCCGAAGAAAAGATTTTCGACGAGGGCTCGGCTGCCGGGGACCTTTTCTTCGACGAGGGCTCGGCTGCCGGGGACCTTTTCTTCGACGAGGGCTCGGCTGCCGGGGACCTTTTCTTCGACGAGGGCTCGGCTGCCGGGGACCTTTTCTTCGACGAGGGCTCGGCTGCCGGGGACCTTTTCTTCGACAAGGGCTCGGTTGCTGAAGAAAATTTTTCGACGAGGGCTCGGCTGCCGGGGACTTTTTCTTCGACGAGGGCTCGGCTGCCGAAGAAAAGATTTTCGACGAGGTCTCGGCTGCCGGGGACCTTTTCTTCGACGAGGGCTCGGCTGCCGGGGACCTTTTCTTCGACGAGGGCTCGGCTGCCGGGGACCTTTTCTTCGACGAGGGCTCGGTTGCTGAAGAAAATTTTTCGACGAGGGCTCGGCTGCCGGGGACTTTTTCTTCGAAGAAGACTCGGCTGCCGAAGAAAAGATTTTCGACGAGGGCTCGGCTGCCGGGGACCTTTTCTTCGACGAGGGCTCGGCTGCCGGGGACCTTTTCTTCGACGAGGGCTCGGTTGCCGAAGAAAATTTTTCGACGAGGGCTCGGCTGCCGGGGTCTTTTTCTTCGAAGAAGACTCGGCTGCCGAAGAAAAGATTTTCGACGAGGGCTCGGCTGCCGGGGACCTTTTCTTCGACGAGGGCTCGGCTGCCGGGGACCTTTTCTTCGACGAGGGCTCGGCTGCCGGGGACCTTTTCTTCGACGAGGGCTCGGCTGCCGAAGAAAAGATTTTCGACGAGGGCTCGGCTGCCGGGGACCTTTTCTTCGACGAGGGCTCGGCTGCCGGGGACCTTTTCTTCGACGAGGGCTCGGCTGCCGGGGACCTTTTCTTCGACGAGGGCTCGGCTGCCGGGGACCTTTTCTTCGACGAGGGCTCGGCTGCCGGGGACCTTTTCTTCGACGAGGGCTCGGCTGCCGGGGACCTTTTCTTCGACGAGGGCTCGGCTGCCGGGGACCTTTTCTTCGACGAGGGCTCGGCTGCCGGGGACCTTTTCTTCGACGAGGGCTCGGCTGCCGGGGACTTTTTCTTCGAAGAAGACTCGGCTGCCGAAGAAAAGATTTTCGACGAGGGCTCGGCTGCCGGGGACCTTTTCTTCGACGAGGGCTCGGCTGCCGGGGACCTTTTCTTCGACGAGGGCTCGGTTGCTGAAGAAAATTTTTCGACGAGGGCTCGGCTGCCGGGGACTTTTTCTTCGACGAGGGCTCGGCTGCCGGGGACTTTTTCGTCGACGAGGGCTCGGCTGCCGGGGACCTTTTCTTCGACGAGGGCTCGGCTGCCGGGGACCTTTTCTTCGACGAGGGCTCGGCTGCCGGGGACCTTTTCTTCGACGAGGGCTCGGCTGCCGGGGACCTTTTCTTCGACGAGGGCTCGGCTGCCGGGGACCTTTTCTTCGACGAGGGCTCGGCTGCCGAAGAAAATTTTTCGACGAGGGCTCGGCTGCCGGGGTCTTTTTCTTCGAAGAAGACTCGGCTGCCGAAGAAAAGATTTTCGACGAGGGCTTGGCTGCCGGGGACCTTTTCTTCGACGAGGGCTCGGCTGCCGGGGACCTTTTCTTCGACGAGGGCTCGGCTGCCGGGGACCTTTTCTTCGACGAGGCCTCGGCTGCCGGGGACCTTTTCTTCGACGAGGCCTCGGTTGCTGAAGAAAATTTTTCGACGAGGGCTCGGCTGCCGGGGACTTTTTCTTCGACGAGGGCTCGGCTGCCGAAGAAAAGATTTTCGACGAGGTCTCGGCTGCCGGGGACCTTTTCTTCGACGAGGGCTCGGCTGCCGGGGACCTTTTCTTCGACGAGGGCTCGGCTGCCGGGGACCTTTTCTTCGACGAGGGCTCGGTTGCTGAAGAAAATTTTTCGACGAGGGCTCGGCTGCCGGGGACTTTTTCTTCGAAGAAGACTCGGCTGCCGAAGAAAAGATTTTCGACGAGGGCTCGGCTGCCGGGGACCTTTTCTTCGACGAGGGCTCGGCTGCCGGGGACCTTTTCTTCGACGAGGGCTCGGCTGCCGGGGACCTTTTCTTCGACGAGGGCTCGGCTGCCGGGGACCTTTTCTTCGACGAGGGCTCGGTTGCCGAAGAAAATTTTTCGACGAGGGCTCGGCTGCCGGGGTCTTTTTCTTCGAAGAAGACTCGGCTGCCGAAGAAAAGATTTTCGACGAGGGCTCGGCTGCCGGGGACCTTTTCTTCGACGAGGGCTCGGCTGCCGGGGACCTTTTCTTCGACGAGGGCTCGGCTGCCGGGGACCTTTTCTTCGACGAGGGCTCGGCTGCCGAAGAAAAGATTTTCGACGAGGGCTCGGCTGCCGGGGACCTTTTCTTCGACGAGGGCTCGGCTGCCGGGGACCTTTTCTTCGACGAGGGCTCGGCTGCCGGGGACCTTTTCTTCGACGAGGGCTCGGCTGCCGGGGACCTTTTCTTCGACGAGGGCTCGGCTGCCGGGGACCTTTTCTTCGACGAGGGCTCGGCTGCCGGGGACCTTTTCTTCGACGAGGGCTCGGCTGCCGGGGACCTTTTCTTCGACGAGGGCTCGGCTGCCGGGGACCTTTTCTTCGACGAGGGCTCGGCTGCCGGGGACTTTTTCTTCGAAAAAGACTCGGCTGCCGAAGAAAAGATTTTCGACGAGGGCTCGGCTGCCGGGGACCTTTTCTTCGACGAGGGCTCGGCTGCCGGGGACCTTTTCTTCGACGAGGGCTCGGTTGCTGAAGAAAATTTTTCGACGAGGGCTCGGCTGCCGGGGACTTTTTCTTCGACGAGGGCTCGGCTGCCGGGGACTTTTTCGTCGACGAGGGCTCGGCTGCCGGGGACCTTTTCTTCGACGAGGGCTCGGCTGACGGGGACCTTTTCTTCGACGAGGGCTCGGCTGCCGGGGACCTTTTCTTCGACGAGGGCTCGGCTGCCGGGGACCTTTTCTTCGACGAGGGCTCGGCTGCCGGGGACCTTTTCTTCGACGAGGGCTCGGCTGCCGGGGACCTTTTCTTCGACGAGGGCTCGGCTGCCGGGGACCTTTTCTTCGACGAGGGCTCGGCTGCCGAAGAAAATTTTTCGACGAGGGCTCGGCTGCCGGGGTCTTTTTCTTCGAAGAGACTCGGCTGCCGAAGAAAAGATTTTCGACGAGGGCTCGGCTGCCGGGGACCTTTTCTTCGACGAGGGCTCGGCTGCCGGGGACCTTTTCTTCGACGAGGCCTCGGCTGCCGGGGACCTTTTCTTCGACGAGGCCTCGGTTGCTGAAGAAAATTTTTCGACGAGGGCTCGGCTGCCGGGGACTTTTTCTTCGAAGAAGACTCGGCTGCCGAAGAAAAGATTTTCGACGAGGGCTCGGCTGCCGGGGACCTTTTCTTCGACGAGGGCTCGGCTGCCGGGGACCTTTTCTTCGACGAGGGCTCGGCTGCCGGGGACCTTTTCTTCGACGAGGGCTCGGCTGCCGGGGACCTTTTCTTCGACGAGGGCTCGGCTGCCGGGGACCTTTTCTTCGACGAGGGCTCGGCTGCCGGGGACCTTTTCTTCGACGAGGGCTCGGCTGCCGGGGACCTTTTCTTCGACGAGGGCTCGGTTGCTGAAGAAAATTTTTTGACGAGGGCTCGGCTGCCGGGGACTTTTTCTTCGAAGAAGACTCGGCTGCCGAAGAAAAGATTTTCGACGAGGGCTCGGCTGCCGGGGACCTTTTCTTCGACGAGGGCTCGGCTGCCGGGGACCTTTTCTTCGACGAGGGCTCGGCTGCCGGGGACCTTTTCTTCGACGAGGGCTCGGCTGCCGGGGACCTTTTCTTCGACGAGGGCTCGGCTGCCGGGGACCTTTTCTTCGACGAGGGCTCGGCTGCCGGGGACCTTTTCTTCGACGAGGGCTCGGCTGCCGGGGACCTTTTCTTCGACGAGGGCTCGGTTGCTGAAGAAAATTTTTTGACGAGGGTTCGGCTGCCGGGGACCTTTTCTTCGACGAGGGCTCGGCTGCCGGGGACCTTTTCTTCGACGAGGGCTCGGCTGCCGGGGACCTTTTCTTCGACGAGGGCTCGGCTGCCGGGGACCTTTTCTTCGACGAGGGCTCGGCTGCCGGGGACCTTTTCTTCGACGAGGGCTCGGCTGCCGGGGACCTTTTCTTCGACGAGGGCTCGGCTGCCGGGGACCTTTTCTTCGACGAGGGCTCGGCTGCCGGGGACCTTTTCTTCGACGAGGGCTCGGCTGCCGGGGACCTTTTCTTCGACGAGGGCTCGGCTGCCGGGGACCTTTTCTTCGACGAGGGCTCGGTTGCTGAAGAAAATTTTTTGACGAGGGCTCGGCTGCCGGGGACTTTTTCTTCGAAGAAGACTCGGCTGCCGAAGAAAAGATTTTCGACGAGGGCTCGGCTGCCGGGGACCTTTTCTTCGACGAGGGCTCGGCTGCCGGGGACCTTTTCTTCGACGAGGGCTCGGTTGCTGAAGAAAATTTTTCGACGAGGGCTCGGCTGCCGGGGACTTTTTCTTCGAAGAAGACTCGGCTGCCGAAGAAAAGATTTTCGACGAGGGCTCGGCTGCCGGGGACCTTTTCTTCGACGAGGGCTCGGCTGCCGGGGACCTTTTCTTCGACGAGGGCTCGGCTGCCGGGGACCTTTTCTTCGACGAGGGCTCGGCTGCCGGGGACCTTTTCTTCGACGAGGGCTCGGCTGCCGGGGACCTTTTCTTCGACGAGGGCTCGGCTGCCGGGGACCTTTTCTTCGACGAGGGCTCGGCTGCCGGGGACCTTTTCTTCGACGAGGGCTCGGTTGCTGAAGAAAATTTTTTGACGAGGGCTCGGCTGCCGGGGACTTTTTCTTCGAAGAAGACTCGGCTGCCGAAGAAAAGATTTTCGACGAGGGCTCGGCTGCCGGGGACCTTTTCTTCGACGAGGGCTCGGCTGCCGGGGACCTTTTCTTCGACGAGGGCTCGGTTGCTGAAGAAAATTTTTCGACGAGGGCTCGGCTGCCGGGGACTTTTTCTTCGAAGAAGACTCGGCTGCCGAAGAAAAGATTTTCGACGAGGGCTCGGCTGCCGGGGACCTTTTCTTCGACGAGGGCTCGGCTGCCGGGGACCTTTTCTTCGACGAGGGCTCGGCTGCCGGGGACCTTTTCTTCGACGAGGGCTCGGCTGCCGGGGACCTTTTCTTCGACGAGGGCTCGGCTGCCGGGGACCTTTTCTTCGACGAGGGCTCGGTTGCTGAAGAAAATTTTTCGACGAGGGCTCGGCTGCCGGGGACTTTTTCTTCGACGAGGGCTCGGCTGCCGGGGACTTTTTCTTCGACGAGGGCTCGGCTGCCGGGGACTTTTTCTTCGACGAGGGCTCGGCTGCCGGGGACCTTTTCTTCGACGAGGGCTCGGCTGCCGGGGACCTTTTCTTCGACGAGGGCTCGGCTGCCGGGGACCTTTTCTTCGACGAGGGCTCGGTTGCCGAAGAAAATTTTTCGACGAGGGCTCGGCTGCCGGGGTCTTTTTCTTCGAAGAAGACTCGGCTGCCGAAGAAAAGATTTTCGACGAGGGCTCGGCTGCCGGGGACCTTTTCTTCGACGAGGGCTCGGCTGCCGGGGACCTTTTCTTCGACGAGGGCTCGGCTGCCGGGGACCTTTTCTTCGACGAGGGCTCGGCTGCCGGGGACCTTTTCTTCGACGAGGGCTCGGCTGCCGGGGACCTTTTCTTCGACGAGGCCTCGGCTGCCGGGGACCTTTTCTTCGACGAGGGCTCGGTTGCTGAAGAAAATTTTTCGACGAGGGCTCGGCTGCCGGGGACTTTTTCTTCGAAGAAGACTCGGCTGCCGAAGAAAAGATTTTCGACGAGGGCTCGGCTGCCGGGGACCTTTTCTTCGACGAGGGCTCGGCTGCCAGGGACCTTTTCTTCGACGAGGGCTCGGCTGCCGGGGACCTTTTCTTCGACGAGGGCTCGGCTGCCGGGGACCTTTTCTTCGACGAGGGCTCGGCTGCCGGGGACCTTTTCTTCGACGAGGGCTCGGCTGCCGGGGACCTTTTCTTCGACGAGGGCTCGGCTGCCGGGGACCTTTTCTTCGACGAGGGCTCGGTTGCTGAAGAAAATTTTTTGACGAGGGCTCGGCTGCCGGGGACTTTTTCTTCGAAGAAGACTCGGCTGCCGAAGAAAAGATTTTCGACGAGGGCTCGGCTGCCGGGGACCTTTTCTTCGACGAGGGCTCGGCTGCCGGGGACCTTTTCTTCGACGAGGGCTCGGCTGCCGGGGACCTTTTCTTCGACGAGGGCTCGGCTGCCGGGGACCTTTTCTTCGACGAGGGCTCGGCTGCCGGGGACCTTTTCTTCGACGAGGGCTCGGCTGCCGGGGACCTTTTCTTCGACGAGGGCTCGGCTGCCGGGGACCTTTTCTTCGACGAGGGCTCGGTTGCTGAAGAAAATTTTTTGACGAGGGCTCGGCTGCCGAAGAAAAGATTTTCGACGAGGGCTCGGCTGCCGAAGAAAAGATTTTCGACGAGGGCTCGGCTGCCGGGGACCTTTTCTTCGACGAGGGCTCGGCTGCCGGGGACCTTTTCTTCGACGAGGGCTCGGCTGCCGGGGACCTTTTCTTCGACGAGGGCTCGGCTGCCGGGGACCTTTTCTTCGACGAGGGCTCGGCTGCCGGGGACCTTTTCTTCGACGAGGGCTCGGCTGCCGGGGACCTTTTCTTCGACGAGGGCTCGGTTGCTGAAGAAAATTTTTTGACGAGGGCTCGGCTGCCGGGGACTTTTTCTTCGACGAGGGCTCGGCTGCCGAAGAAAAGATTTTCGACGAGGGCTCGGCTGCCGGGGACCTTTTCTTCGACGAGGGCTCGGCTGCCGGGGACCTTTTCTTCGACGAGGGCTCGGCTGCCGGGGACCTTTTCTTCGACGAGGGCTCGGCTGCCGGGGACCTTTTCTTCGACGAGGGCTCGGCTGCCGGGGACCTTTTCTTCGACGAGGGCTCGGCTGCCGGGGACCTTTTCTTCGACGAGGGCTCGGCTGCCGGGGACCTTTTCTTCGACGAGGGCTCGGCTGCCGGGGACCTTTTCTTCGACGAGGGCTCGGCTGCCGGGGACCTTTTCTTCGACGAGGGCTCGGCTGCCGGGGACCTTTTCTTCGACGAGGGCTCGGCTGCCGGGGACCTTTTCTTCGACGAGGGCTCGGCTGCCGGGGACCTTTTCTTCGACGAGGGCTCGGTTGCTGAAGAAAATTTTTTGACGAGGGCTCGGCTGCCGGGGACTTTTTCTTCGACGAGGGCTCGGCTGCCGAAGAAAAGATTTTCGACGAGGGCTCTGCTGCCGGGGACCTTTTCTTCGACGAGGGCTCGGCTGCCGGGGACCTTTTCTTCGACGAGGGCTCGGCTGCCGGGGACCTTTTCTTCGACGAGGGCTCGGCTGCTGAAGAAAATTCTTCGACGAGGGCTCGGCTGCTGAAGAAAATTCTTCGACGAGGGCTCGGCTGCCGGGGACCTTTTCTTCGACGAGGGCTCGGCTGCCGGGGACCTTTTCTTCGACGAGGGCTCGGCTGCCGGGGACCTTTTCTTCGACGAGGGCTCGGCTGCCGGGGACCTTTTCTTCGACGAGGGCTCGGCTGCCGGGGACCTTTTCTTCGACGAGGGCTCGGCTGCTGAAGAAAATTCTTCGACGAGGGCTCGGCTGCCGAAGAAAATTCTTCGACGAGGGCTCGGCTGCCGGGGACCTTTTCTTCGACGAGGGCTCGGCTGCCGGGGACCTTTTCTTCGACGAGGGCTCGGCTGCCGGGGACCTTTTCTTCGACGAGGGCTCGGCTGCCGGGGACCTTTTCTTCGACGAGGGCTCGGCTGCCGGGGACCTTTTCTTCGACGAGGGCTCGGCTGCCGGGGACCTTTTCTTCGACGAGGGCTCGGTTGCTGAAGAAAATTTTTCGACGAGGGCTCGGCTGCCGGGGACTTTTTCTTCAAAGAAGACTCGGCTGCCGAAGAAAAGATTTTCGACGAGGGCTCGGCTGCCGGGGACCTTTTCTTCGACGAGGGCTCGGCTGCCGGGGACCTTTTCTTCGACGAGGGCTCGGTTGCTGAAGAAAATTTTTCGACGAGGGCTCGGCTGCCGGGGACTTTTTCTTCGAAGAAGACTCGGCTGCCGAAGAAAAGATTTTCGACGAGGGCTCGGCTGCCGGGGACCTTTTCTTCGACGAGGGCTCGGCTGCCGGGAACCTTTTCTTCGACGAGGGCTCGGCTGCCGGGAACCTTTTCTTCGACGAGGGCTCGGCTGCCGGGAACCTTTTCTTCGAAGAAGACTCGGCTGCCGGGGACCTTTTCTTCGACGAGGGCTCGGCTGCCGGGGACCTTTTCTTCGACGAGGGCTCGGCTGCCGGGGACCTTTTCTTCGACGAGGGCTTGGCTGCCGGGGACCTTTTCTTCGACGAGGGCTCGGCTGCCGGGGACCTTTTCTTCGACGAGGGCTCGGCTGCCGGGGACCTTTTCTTCGACGAGGGCTCGGTTGCTGAAGAAAATTTTTTGACGAGGGCTCGGCTGCCGGGGACTTTTTTCTTCGAAGAAGACTCGGCTGCCGAAGAAAAGATTTTCGACGAGGGCTCGGCTGCCGGGGACCTTTTCTTCGACGATGGGCTCGGCTGCCGGGGACCTTTTCTTCGACGAGGGCTCGGTTAGCTGAAGAAAATTTTTCGACGAGGGCTCGGCTGCCGGGGACTTTTTCTTCGAAGAAGACTCGGCTGCCGAAGAAAAGATTTTCGACGAGGGCTCGGCTGCCGGGGACCTTTTCTTCGACGAGGGCTCGGCTGCCGGGGACCTTTTCTTCGACGAGGGCTCGGCTGCCGGGGACCTTTTCTTCGACGAGGGCTCGGCTGCCGGGGACCTTTTCTTCGACGAGGGCTCGGCTGCCGGGGACCTTTTCTTCGACGAGGGCTCGGTTGCTGAAGAAAATTTTTCGACGAGGGCTCGGCTGCCGGGGACTTTTTCTTCGACGAGGGCTCGGCTGCCGGGGACTTTTTCTTCGACGAGGGCTCGGCTGCCGGGGACTTTTTCTTCGACGAGGGGCTCGGCTGCCGGGGACTTTTTCTTCGACGAGGGCTCGGCTGCCGGGGGACCTTTTCTTCGACGAGGGCTCGGCTGCCGGGGACCTTTTCTTCGACGAGGGCTCGGTTGCCGAAGAAAATTTTTCGACGAGGGGCTCGGCTGCCGGGGTCTTTTTCTTCGAAGAAGACTCGGCTGCCGAAGAAAAGATTTTCGACGAGGGCTCGGCTGCCGGGGACCTTTTCTTCGACGAGGGCTCGGCTGCCGGGGACCTTTTCTTCGACGAGGGCTCGGCTGCCGGGGACCTTTTCTTCGACGAGGGCTCGGCTGCCGGGGACCTTTTCTTCGACGAGGGCTCGGCTGCCGGGGACCTTTTCTTCGACGAGGGCTCGGCTGCCGGGGACCTTTTCTTCGACGAGGCCTCGGTTGCTGAAGAAAATTTTTCGACGAGGGCTCGGCTGCCGGGGACTTTTTCTTCGAAGAAGACTCGGCTGCCGAAGAAAAGATTTTCGACGAGGGCTCGGCTGCCGGGGACCTTTTCTTCGACGAGGGCTCGGCTGCGGGGGACCTTTTCTTCGACGAGGGCTCGGCTGCCGGGGACCTTTTCTTCGACGAGGGCTCGGCTGCCGGGACCTTTTCTTCGACGAGGGCTCGGCTGCCGGGGACCTTTTCTTCGACGAGGGCTCGGCTGCCGGGGACCTTTTCTTCGACGAGGGCTCGGCTGCCGGGGACCTTTTCTTTGACGAGGGCTCGGCTGCCGGGACCTTTTCTTCGGACGAGGGCTCGGCTGCCGGGGACCTTTTCTTCGACGAGGGCTCGGCTGCCGGGGACCTTTTCTTCGACGAGGGCTCGGCTGCCGGGGACCTTTTCTTCGACGAGGGCTCGGTTGCTGAAGAAAATTTTTGACGAGGGCTCGGCTGCCGGGGACTTTTTCTTCGAAGAAGACTCGGCTGCCGAAGAAAAGATTTTCGACGAGGGCTCGGCTGCCGGGACCTTTTCTTCGACGAGGGCTCGGCTGCCGGGGACCTTTTCTTCGACGAGGGCTCGGCTGCCGGGGACCTTTTCTTCGACGAGGGCTCGGCTGCCGGGGGACCTTTTCTTCGACGAGGGGCTCGGCTTGCCGGGGACCATTTCTTCGACGAGGGCTCGGTTGCTGAAGAAAATTTTTTGACGAGGGCTCGGCTGCCGAAGAAAAGATTTTGGGCTCGGCTGCCGAAGAAAAGATTTTCGACGAGGGCTCGGCTGCCGGGGACCTTTTCTTCGACGAGGGCTCGGCTGCCGGGGACCTTTTCTTCGACGAGGGCTCGGCTGCCGGGGACCTTTTCTTCGACGAGGGCTCGGCTGCCGGGGACCTTTTCTTCGACGAGGGCTCGGCTGCCGGGGACCTTTTCTTCGACGAGGGCTCGGCTGCCGGGGACCTTTTCTTCGACGAGGGCTCGGCTGCCGGGGACCTTTTCTTCGACGAGGGCTCGGTTGCTGAAGAAAATTTTTTGACGAGGGCTCGGCTGCCGGGGACTTTTTCTTCGACGAGGGCTCGGCTGCCGAAGAAAAGATTTTCGACGAGGGCTCGGCTGCGGGGACTTTTTCTTCGACGAGGGCTCGGCTGCCGAAGAAAAGATTTTCGACGAGGGCTCGGCTGCCGGGGACTTTTTCTTCGACGAGGGCTCGGCTGCCAAAGAAAAGATTTTCGACGAGGGCTCGGCTGCCGGGGACCTTTTCTTCGACGAGGGCTCGGCTGCCGGGGACCTTTTCTTCGACGAGGGCTCGGCTGCCGGGGACCTTTTCTTCGACGAGGGCTCGGCTGCCGGGGACCTTTTCTTCGACGAGGGCTCGGCTGCCGGGGACCTTTTCTTCGACGAGGGCTCGGCTGCCGGGGACCTTTTCTTCGACGAGGGCTCGGCTGCTGAAGAAAATTCTTCGACGAGGGCTCGGCTGCTGAAGAAAATTCTTCGACGAGGGCTCGGCTGCCGAAGAAAATTCTTCGACGAGGGCTCGGCTGCCGGGGACCTTTTCTTCGACGAGGGCTCGGCTGCCGGGGACCTTTTCTTCGACGAGGGCTCGGCTGCCGGGGACCTTTTCTTCGACGAGGGCTCGGCTGCCGGGGACCTTTTCTTCGACGAGGGCTCGGCTGCCGGGGACCTTTTCTTCGACGAGGGCTCGGCTGCCGGGGACCTTTTCTTCGACGAGGGCTCGGCTGCCGGGGACCTTTTCTTCGACGAGGGCTCGGCTGCTGAAGAAAATTCTTCGACGAGGGCTCGGCTGCCGGGGACCTTTCTTCGACGAGGGCTCGGCTGCCGGGGACCTTTTCTTCGACGAGGGCTCGGCTGCCGGGGACCTTTTCTTCGACGAGGGCTCGGCTGCTGAAGAAAATTCTTCGACGAGGGCTCGGCTGCTGAAGAAAATTCTTCGACGAGGGCTCGGCTGCCGAAGAAAATTCTTCGACGAGGGCTCGGCTGCCGGGGACCTTTTCTTCGACGAGGGCTCGGCTGCCGGGGACCTTTTCTTCGACGAGGGCTCGGCTGCCGGGGACCTTTTCTTCGACGAGGGCTCGGCTGCCGGGGACCTTTTCTTCGACGAGGGCTCGGCTGCCGGGGACCTTTTCTTCGACGAGGGCTCGGCTGCCGGGGACCTTTTCTTCGACGAGGGCTCGGCTGCCGGGGACCTTTTCTTCGACGAGGGCTCGGCTGCCGGGGACCTTTTCTTCGACGAGGGCTCGGCTGCTGAAGAAAATTCTTCGACGAGGGCTCGGCTGCCGGGGACCTTTTCTTCGACGAGGGCTCGGCTGCCGGGGACCTTTTCTTCGACGAGGGCTCGGCTGCCGGGGACCTTTTCTTCGACGAGGGCTCGGCTGCCGGGGACCTTTTCTTCGACGAGGGCTCGGCTGCCGGGGACCTTTTCTTCGACGAGGGCTCGGCTGCCGGGGACCTTTTCTTCGACGAGGGCTCGGCTGCCGGGACCTTTTCTTCGACGAGGGCTCGGCTGCCGGGGACCTTTTCTTCGACGAGGGCTCGGCTGCCGGGGACCTCTTTCTTCGACGAGGGCTCGGTTGCTGAAGAAAATTTTTCGACGAGGGCTCGGCTGCCGGGGACTTTTTCTTCAAAGAAGACTCGGCTGCCGAAGAAAAGATTTTCGACGAGGGCTCGGCTGCCGGGGACCTTTTCTTCGACGAGGGCTCGGCTGCCGGGGACCTTTTCTTCGACGAGGGCTCGGTTGCTGAAGAAAATTTTTCGACGAGGGCTCGGCTGCCGGGGACTTTTTCTTCGAAGAAGACTCGGCTGCCGAAGAAAAGATTTTCGACGAGGGCTCGGCTGCCGGGGACCTTTTCTTCGACGAGGGCTCGGCTGCCGGGAACCTTTTCTTCGACGAGGGCTCGGCTGCCGGGGACCTTTTCTTCGACGAGGGCTCGGCTGCCGGGGACCTTTTCTTCGACGAGGGCTCGGCTGCTGAAGAAAATTTTTCGACGAGGGCTTGGCTGCCGGGGACTTTTTCTTCGAAGAAGACTCGGCTGCCGAAGAAAAGATTTTCGACGAGGGCTCGGCTGCCGGGGACCTTTTCTTCGACGAGGGCTCGGCTG
Organism: Harpia harpyja; assembly: GCF_026419915.1. NCBI lineage: Eukaryota > Metazoa > Chordata > Aves > Accipitriformes > Accipitridae > Harpia > Harpia harpyja. The sequence continues at coordinate 32,049 of NW_026293267.1, read as the reverse complement.
CCGGGGACCTTTTCTTCGACGAGGGCTCGGCTGCCGGGGACCTTTTCTTCGACGAGGGCTCGGCTGCCGGGGACCTTTTCTTCGACGAGGGCTCGGCTGCCGGGGACCTTTTCTTCGACGAGGGCTCGGCTGCCGGGGACCTTTTCTTCGACGAGGGCTCGGTTGCTGAAGAAAATTTTTTGACGAGGGCTCGGCTGCCGGGGACTTTTTCTTCGAAGAAGACTCGGCTGCCGAAGAAAAGATTTTCGACGAGGGCTCGGCTGCCGGGGACCTTTTCTTCGACGAGGGCTCGGCTGCCGGGGACCTTTTCTTCGACGAGGGCTCGGCTGCCGGGGACCTTTTCTTCGACGAGGGCTCGGCTGCCGGGGACCTTTTCTTCGACGAGGGCTCGGTTGCTGAAGAAAATTTTTTGACGAGGGCTCGGCTGCCGAAGAAAAGATTTTCGACGAGGGCTCGGCTGCCGAAGAAAAGATTTTCGACGAGGGCTCGGCTGCCGGGGACCTTTTCTTCGACGAGGGCTCGGCTGCCGGGGACCTTTTCTTCGACGAGGGCTCGGCTGCCGGGGACCTTTTCTTCGACGAGGGCTCGGCTGCCGGGGACCTTTTCTTCGACGAGGGCTCGGCTGCCGGGGACCTTTTCTTCGACGAGGGCTCGGCTGCCGGGGACCTTTTCTTCGACGAGGGCTCGGTTGCTGAAGAAAATTTTTTGACGAGGGCTCGGCTGCCGGGGACTTTTTCTTCGACGAGGGCTCGGCTGCCGAAGAAAAGATTTTCGACGATGGGCTCGGCTGCCGGGGACCTTTTCTTCGACGAGGGCTCGGCTGCCGGGGACCTTTTCTTCGACGAGGGCTCGGCTGCCGGGGACCTTTTCTTCGACGAGGGCTCGGCTGCCGGGGACCTTTTCTTCGACGAGGGCTCGGCTGCCGGGGACCTTTTCTTCGACGAGGGCTTGGCTGCTGAAGAAAATTCTTCGACGAGGGCTCGGCTGCCGGGGACCTTTTCTTCGACGAGGGCTCGGCTGCCGGGGACCTTTTCTTCGACGAGGGCTCGGCTGCCGGGGACCTTTTCTTCGACGAGGGCTCGGCTGCCGGGGACCTTTTCTTCGACGAGGGCTCGGCTGCCGGGGACTTTTTCTTCGACGAGGGGCTCGGCTGCCGGGGACCTTTTCTTCGACGAGGGCTCGGCTGCCGGGGACCTTTTCTTCGACGAGGGCTCGGTTGCTGAAGAAAATTTTTCGACGAGGGCTCGGCTGCCGGGGACTTTTTCTTCGAAGAAGACTCGGCTGCCGAAGAAAAGATTTTCGACGAGGGCTCGGCTGCCGGGGACCTTTTCTTCGACGAGGGCTCGGCTGCCGGGGACCTTTTCTTCGACGAGGGCTCGGTTGCTGAAGAAAATTTTTCGACGAGGGCTCGGCTGCCGGGGACTTTTTCTTCGAAGAAGTCTCGGCTGCCGAAGAAAGATTTTCGACGAGGGCTCGGCTGCCGGGGACCTTTTCTTCGACGAGGGCTCGGCTGCCGGGAACCTTTTCTTCGACGAGGGCTCGGCTGCCGGGAACCTTTTCTTCGACGAGGGCTCGGCTGCCGGGGACCTTTTCTTCGACGAGGGCTCGGCTGCCGGGGACCTTTTCTTCGACGAGGGCTCGGCTGCCGGGGACCTTTTCTTCGACGAGGGCTCGGCTGCCGGGGACCTTTTCTTCGACGAGGGCTCGGCTGCCGGGGACCTTTTCTTCGACGAGGGCTCGGCTGCCGGGGACCTTTTCTTCGACGAGGGCTCGGCTGCCGGGGACCTTTTCTTCGACGAGGGCTCGGTTGCCGGGGACCTTTTCTTCGACGAGGGCTCGGTTGCCGAAGAAAATTTTTCGACGAGGGCTCGGCTGCCGGGGTCTTTTTCTTCGAAGAAGACTCGGCTGCCGAAGAAAAGATTTTCGACGAGGGCTCGGCTGCCGGGGACCTTTTCTTCGACGAGGGCTCGGCTGCCGGGGACCTTTTCTTCGACGAGGGCTCGGCTGCCGGGGACCTTTTCTTCGACGAGGGCTCGGCTGCCGGGGACCTTTTCTTCGACGAGGGCTCGGCTGCCGGGGACCTTTTCTTCGACGAGGGCTCGGTTGCTGAAGAAAATTTTTCGACGAGGGCTCGGCTGCCGGGGACTTTTTCTTCGAAGAAGACTCGGCTGCCGAAGAAAAGATTTTCGACGAGGGCTCGGCTGCCGGGGACCTTTTCTTCGACGAGGGCTCGGCTGCCGGGGACCTTTTCTTCGACGAGGGGCTCGGCTGCCGGGGACCTTTTCTTCGACGAGGGCTCGGCTGCCGGGGACCTTTTCTTCGACGAGGGCTCGGCTGCCGGGGACCTTTTCTTCGACGAGGGCTCGGTTGCTGAAGAAAATTTTTCGACGAGGGCTCGGCTGCCGGGGACTTTTTCTTCGAAGAAGACTCGGCTGCCAAAGAAAAGATTTTCGACGAGGGCTCGGCTGCCGGGGACCTTTTCTTCGACGAGGGCTCGGCTGCCGGGGACCTTTTCTTCGACGAGGGCTCGGCTGCCGGGGACCTTTTCTTCGACGAGGGCTCGGCTGCCGGGGACCTTTTCTTCGACGAGGGCTCGGTTGCCGAAGAAAATTTTTCGACGAGGGCTCGGCTGCCGGGGTCTTTTTCTTCGAAGAAGACTCGGCTGCCGAAGAAAAGATTTTCGACGAGGGCTCGGCTGCCGGGGACCTTTTCTTCGACGAGGGCTCGGCTGCCGGGGACCTTTTCTTCGACGAGGGCTCGGTTGCTGAAGAAAATTTTTCGACGAGGGCTCGGCTGCCGGGGACTTTTTCTTCGAAGAAGACTCGGCTGCCGAAGAAAAGATTTTCGACGAGGTCTCGGCTGCCGGGGACCTTTTCTTCGACGAGGGGCTCGGCTGCCGGGGACCTTTTCTTCGACGAGGGCTCGGCTGCCGGGGACCTTTTCTTCGACGAGGGCTCGGCTGCCGAAGAAAATTTTTCGACGAGGTCTCGGCTGCCGGGGACTTTTTCTTCGAAGAAGACTCGGCTGCCGAAGAAAAGATTTTCGACGAGGGCTCGGCTGCCGGGGACCTTTTCTTCGACGAGGGCTCGGCTGCCGGGGACCTTTTCTTCGACGAGGGCTCGGCTGCCGGGGACCTTTTCTTCGACGAGGGCTCGGCTGCCGGGGACCTTTTCTTCGACGAGGGCTCGGTTGCCGAAGAAAATTTTTCGACGAGGGCTCGGCTGCCGGGGACCTTTTCTTCGACGAGGGCTCGGCTGCCGGGGACCTTTTCTTCGACGAGGGCTCGGCTGCCGGGGGACCTTTTCTTCGACGAGGGCTCGGCTGCCGGGGACCTTTTCTTCGACGAGGGCTCGGCTGCCGGGGACCTTTTCTTCGACGAGGGCTCGGCTGCCGGGGACCTTTTCTTCGACGAGGGCTCGGCTGCCGGGGACCTTTTCTTCGACGAGGTCTCGGTTGCCGAAGAAAATTTTTCGACGAGGGCTCGGCTGCCGGGGTCTTTTTCTTCGAAGAAGACTCGGCTGCCGAAGAAAAGATTTTCGACGAGGGCTCGGCTGCCGGGGACCTTTTCTTCGACGAGGGCTCGGCTGCCGGGGACCTTTTCTTCGACGAGGGCTCGGCTGCCGGGGACCTTTTCTTCGACGAGGGCTCGGCTGCCGAAGAAAATTTTTCGACGAGGGCTCGGCTGCCGGGGTCTTTTTCTTCGAAGAAGACTCGGCTGCCGAAGAAAAGATTTTCGACGAGGGCTCGGCTGCCGGGGACCTTTTCTTCGACGAGGGCTCGGCTGCCGGGGACCTTTTCTTCGACGAGGGCTCGGCTGCCGGGGACCTTTTCTTCGACGAGGGCTCGGCTGCCGGGGACCTTTTCTTCGACGAGGGCTCGGCTGCCGGGGACCTTTTCTTCGACGAGGGCTCGGCTGCCGGGGACCTTTTCTTCGACGAGGGCTCGGCTGCCGGGGACCTTTTCTTCGACGAGGGCTCGGCTGCCGGGGACCTTTTCTTCGACGAGGGCTCGGCTGCCGGGGACCTTTTCTTCGACGAGGGCTCGGCTGCCGGGGACCTTTTCTTCGACGAGGGCTCGGCTGCCGGGGACCTTTTCTTCGACGAGGGCTCGGCTGCCGGGGACTTTTTCTTCGAAGAAGACTCGGCTGCCGAAGAAAAGATTTTCGACGAGGGCTCGGCTGCCGGGGACCTTTTCTTCGACGAGGGCTCGGCTGCCGGGGACCTTTTCTTCGACGAGGGCTCGGCTGCCGGGGACCTTTTCTTCGACGAGGGCTCGGCTGCCGGGGACCTTTTCTTCGACGAGGGCTCGGCTGCTGAAGAAAATTTTTCGACGAGGGCTCGGCTGCCGGGGACTTTTTCTTCGACGAGGGCTCGGCTGCCGGGGACTTTTTCTTCGACGAGGGCTCGGCTGCCGGGGACCTTTTCTTCGACGAGGGCTCGGCTGCCGGGGACCTTTTCTTCGACGAGGGCTCGGCTGCCGGGGACCTTTTCTTCGACGAGGGCTCGGTTGCCGAAGAAAATTTTTCGACGAGGGCTCGGCTGCCGGGGTCTTTTTCTTCGAAGAAGACTCGGCTGCCGAAGAAAAGATTTTCGACGAGGGCTCGGCTGCCGGGGACCTTTTCTTCGACGAGGGCTCGGCTGCCGGGGACCTTTTCTTCGACGAGGGCTCGGTTGCTGAAGAAAATTTTTTGACGAGGGCTCGGCTGCCGAAGAAAAGATTTTCGACGAGGGCTCGGCTGCCGAAGAAAAGATTTTCGACGAGGGCTCGGCTGCCGGGGACCTTTTCTTCGACGAGGGCTCGGCTGCCGGGGACCTTTTCTTCGACGAGGGCTCGGCTGCCGGGGACCTTTTCTTCGACGAGGGCTCGGCTGCCGGGGACCTTTTCTTCGACGAGGGCTCGGCTGCCGGGGACCTTTTCTTCGACGAGGGCTCGGTTGCTGAAGAAAATTTTTTGACGAGGGCTCGGCTGCCGGGGACTTTTTCTTCGACGAGGGCTCGGCTGCCGAAGAAAAGATTTTCGACGAGGGCTCGGCTGCCGGGGACCTTTTCTTCGACGAGGGCTCGGCTGCCGGGGACCTTTTCTTCGACGAGGGCTCGGCTGCCGGGGACCTTTTCTTCGACGAGGGCTCGGCTGCCGGGGACCTTTTCTTCGACGAGGGCTCGGCTGCCGGGGACCTTTTCTTCGACGAGGGCTTGGCTGCTGAAGAAAATTCTTCGACGAGGGCTCGGCTGCCGGGGACCTTTTCTTCGACGAGGGCTCGGCTGCCGGGGACCTTTTCTTCGACGAGGGCTCGGCTGCCGGGGACCTTTTCTTCGACGAGGGCTCGGCTGCCGGGGACCTTTTCTTCGACGAGGGCTCGGCTGCCGGGGACCTTTTCTTCGACGAGGGCTCGGCTGCCGGGGACCTTTTCTTCGACGAGGGCTCGGCTGCCGGGGACCTTTTCTTCGACGAGGGCTCGGTTGCTGAAGAAAATTTTTCGACGAGGGCTCGGCTGCCGGGGACTTTTTCTTCGAAGAAGACTCGGCTGCCGAAGAAAAGATTTTCGACGAGGGCTCGGCTGCCGGGGACCTTTTCTTCGACGAGGGCTCGGCTGCCGGGGACCTTTTCTTCGACGAGGGCTCGGTTGCTGAAGAAAATTTTTCGACGAGGGCTCGGCTGCCGGGGACTTTTTCTTCGAAGAAGACTCGGCTGCCGAAGAAAAGATTTTCGACGAGGGCTCGGCTGCCGGGGACCTTTTCTTCGACGAGGGCTCGGCTGCCGGGAACCTTTTCTTCGACGAGGGCTCGGCTGCCGGGAACCTTTTCTTCGACGAGGGCTCGGCTGCCGGGGACCTTTTCTTCGACGAGGGCTCGGCTGCCGGGGACCTTTTCTTCGACGAGGGCTCGGCTGCCGGGGACCTTTTCTTCGACGAGGGCTCGGCTGCCGGGGACCTTTTCTTCGACGAGGGCTCGGCTGCCGGGGACCTTTTCTTCGACGAGGGCTCGGCTGCCGGGGACCTTTTCTTCGACGAGGGCTCGGTTGCCGGGGACCTTTTCTTCGACGAGGGCTCGGTTGCCGAAGAAAATTTTTCGACGAGGGCTCGGCTGCCGGGGTCTTTTTCTTCGAAGAAGACTCGGCTGCCGAAGAAAAGATTTTCGACGAGGGCTCGGCTGCCGGGGACCTTTTCTTCGACGAGGGCTCGGCTGCCGGGGACCTTTTCTTCGACGAGGGCTCGGCTGCCGGGGACCTTTTCTTCGACGAGGGCTCGGCTGCCGGGGACCTTTTCTTCGACGAGGGCTCGGCTGCCGGGGACCTTTTCTTCGACGAGGGCTCGGTTGCTGAAGAAAATTTTTCGACGAGGGCTCGGCTGCCGGGGACTTTTTCTTCGAAGAAGACTCGGCTGCCGAAGAAAAGATTTTCGACGAGGGCTCGGCTGCCGGGGACCTTTTCTTCGACGAGGGCTCGGCTGCCGGGGACCTTTTCTTCGACGAGGGCTCGGCTGCCGGGGACCTTTTCTTCGACGAGGGCTCGGCTGCCGGGGACCTTTTCTTCGACGAGGGCTCGGCTGCCGGGGACCTTTTCTTCGACGAGGGCTCGGTTGCTGAAGAAAATTTTTCGACGAGGGCTCGGCTGCCGGGGACTTTTTCTTTGAAGAAGACTCGGCTGCCAAAGAAAAGATTTTCGACGAGGGCTCGGCTGCCGGGGACCTTTTCTTCGACGAGGGCTCGGCTGCCGGGGACCTTTTCTTCGACGAGGGCTCGGCTGCCGGGGACCTTTTCTTCGACGAGGGCTCGGCTGCCGGGGACCTTTTCTTCGACGAGGGCTCGGCTGCCGGGGACCTTTTCTTCGACGAGGGCTCGGTTGCCGAAGAAAATTTTTCGACGAGGGCTCGGCTGCCGGGGTCTTTTTCTTCGAAGAAGACTCGGCTGCCGAAGAAAAGATTTTCGACGAGGGCTCGGCTGCCGGGGACCTTTTCTTCGACGAGGGCTCGGCTGCCGGGGACCTTTTCTTCGACGAGGGCTCGGTTGCTGAAGAAAATTTTTCGACGAGGGCTCGGCTGCCGGGGACTTTTTCTTCGAAGAAGACTCGGCTGCCGAAGAAAAGATTTTCGACGAGGTCTCGGCTGCCGGGGACCTTTTCTTCGACGAGGGCTCGGCTGCCGGGGACCTTTTCTTCGACGAGGGCTCGGCTGCCGGGGACCTTTTCTTCGACGAGGGCTCGGCTGCCGGGGACCTTTTCTTCGACGAGGGCTCGGCTGCCGAAGAAAATTTTTCGACGAGGGCTCGGCTGCCGGGGACTTTTTCTTCGAAGAAGACTCGGCTGCCGAAGAAAAGATTTTCGACGAGGGCTCGGCTGCCGGGGACCTTTTCTTCGACGAGGGCTCGGCTGCCGGGGACCTTTTCTTCGACGAGGGCTCGGCTGCCGGGGACCTTTTCTTCGACGAGGGCTCGGCTGCCGGGGACCTTTTCTTCGACGAGGGCTCGGTTGCCGAAGAAAATTTTTCGACGAGGGCTCGGCTGCCGGGGACCTTTTCTTCGACGAGGGCTCGGCTGCCGGGGACCTTTTCTTCGACGAGGGCTCGGCTGCCGGGGACCTTTTCTTCGACGAGGGCTCGGCTGCCGGGGACCTTTTCTTCGACGAGGGCTCGGCTGCCGGGGACCTTTTCTTCGACGAGGTCTCGGTTGCCGAAGAAAATTTTTCGACGAGGGCTCGGCTGCCGGGGTCTTTTTCTTCGAAGAAGACTCGGCTGCCGAAGAAAAGATTTTCGACGAGGGCTCGGCTGCCGGGGACCTTTTCTTCGACGAGGGCTCGGCTGCCGGGGACCTTTTCTTCGACGAGGGCTCGGCTGCCGGGGACCTTTTCTTCGACGAGGGCTCGGCTGCCGAAGAAAAGATTTTCGACGAGGGCTCGGCTGCCGGGGACCTTTTCTTCGACGAGGGCTCGGCTGCCGGGGACCTTTTCTTCGACGAGGGCTCGGCTGCCGGGGACCTTTTCTTCGACGAGGGCTCGGCTGCCGGGGACCTTTTCTTCGACGAGGGCTCGGCTGCCGGGGACCTTTTCTTCGACGAGGGCTCGGCTGCCGGGGACTTTTTCTTCGAAGAAGACTCGGCTGCCGAAGAAAAGATTTTCGACGAGGGCTCGGCTGCCGGGGACCTTTTCTTCGACGAGGGCTCGGCTGCCGGGGACCTTTTCTTCGACGAGGGCTCGGTTGCTGAAGAAAATTTTTCGACGAGGGCTCGGCTGCCGGGGACTTTTTCTTCGACGAGGGCTCGGCTGCCGGGGACTTTTTCTTCGACGAGGGCTCGGCTGCCGGGGACTTTTTCTTCGACGAGGGCTCGGCTGCCGGGGACCTTTTCTTCGACGAGGGCTCGGCTGCCGGGGACCTTTTCTTCGACGAGGGCTCGGCTGCCGGGGACCTTTTCTTCGACGAGGGCTCGGTTGCCGAAGAAAATATTTCGACGAGGGCTCGGCTGCCGGGGTCTTTTTCTTCGAAGAAGACTCGGCTGCCGAAGAAAAGATTTTCGACGAGGGCTCGGCTGCCGGGGACCTTTTCTTCGACGAGGCCTCGGTTGCTGAAGAAAATTTTTCGACGAGGGCTCGGCTGCCGGGGACTTTTTCTTCAAAGAAGACTCGGCTGCCGAAGAAAAGATTTTCGACGAGGGCTCGGCTGCCGGGGACCTTTTCTTCGACGAGGGCTCGGCTGCCGGGGACCTTTTCTTCGACGAGGGCTCGGCTGCCGGGGACCTTTTCTTCGACGAGGGCTCGGCTGCCGGGGACCTTTTCTTCGACGAGGGCTCGGCTGCCGGGGACCTTTTCTTCGACGAGGGCTCGGCTGCCGGGGACCTTTTCTTCGACGAGGGCTCGGCTGCCGGGGACCTTTTCTTCGACGAGGGCTCGGCTGCCGGGGACCTTTTCTTCGACGAGGGCTCGGTTGCCGAAGAAAATTTTTCGACGAGGGCTCGGCTGCCGGGGTCTTTTTCTTCGAAGAAGACTCGGCTGCCGAAGAAAAGATTTTCGACGAGGGCTCGGCTGCCGGGGACCTTTTCTTCGACGAGGGCTCGGCTGCCGGGGACCTGTTCTTCGACGAGGGCTCGGCTGCCGGGGACCTTTTCTTCGACGAGGGCTCGGCTGCCGGGGACCTTTTCTTCGACGAGGGCTCGGCTGCCGGGGACCTTTTCTTCGACGAGGGCTCGGTTGCTGAAGAAAATTTTTCGACGAGGGCTCGGCTGCCGGGGACTTTTTCTTCGAAGAAGACTCGGCTGCCGAAGAAAAGATTTTCGACGAGGGTCTCGGCTGCCGGGGACCTTTTCTTCGACGAGGGCTCGGCTGCCGGGGACCTTTTCTTCGACGAGGGCTCGGCTGCCGGGGACCTTTTCTTCGACGAGGGCTCGGCTGCCGGGGACCTTTTCTTCGACGAGGGCTCGGTTGCTGAAGAAAATTTTTCGACGAGGGCTCGGCTGCCGGGGACTTTTTCTTCGAAGAAGACTCGGCTGCCGAAGAAAAGATTTTCGACGAGGGCTCGGCTGCCGGGGACCTTTTCTTCGACGAGGGCTCGGCTGCCGGGGACCTTTTCTTCGACGAGGGCTCGGCTGCCGGGGACCTTTTCTTCGACGAGGGCTCGGTTGCCGAAGAAAATTTTTCGACGAGGGCTCGGCTGCCGGGGTCTTTTTCTTCGAAGAAGACTCGGCTGCCGAAGAAAAGATTTTCGACGAGGGCTCGGCTGCCGGGGACCTTTTCTTCGACGAGGGCTCGGCTGCCGGGGACCTTTTCTTCGACGAGGGCTCGGCTGCCGGGGACCTTTTCTTCGACGAGGGCTCGGCTGCCGAAGAAAAGATTTTCGACGAGGGCTCGGCTGCCGGGGACCTTTTCTTCGACGAGGGCTCGGCTGCCGGGGACCTTTTCTTCGACGAGGGCTCGGCTGCCGGGGACCTTTTCTTCGACGAGGGCTCGGCTGCCGGGGACCTTTTCTTCGACGAGGGCTCGGCTGCCGGGGACCTTTTCTTCGACGAGGGCTCGGCTGCCGGGGACCTTTTCTTCGACGAGGGCTCGGCTGCCGGGGACCTTTTCTTCGACGAGGGCTCGGCTGCCGGGGACTTTTTCTTCGAAGAAGACTCGGCTGCCGAAGAAAAGATTTTCGACGAGGGCTCGGCTGCCGGGGACCTTTTCTTCGACGAGGGCTCGGCTGCCGGGGACCTTTTCTTCGACGAGGGCTCGGCTGCCGGGGACCTTTTCTTCGACGAGGGCTCGGCTGCCGGGGACCTTTTCTTCGACGAGGGCTCGGTTGCTGAAGAAAATTTTTCGACGAGGGCTCGGCTGCTGGGGACTTTTTCTTCGACGAGGGCTCGGCTGCCGGGGACTTTTTCTTCGACGAGGGCTCGGCTGCCGGGGACCTTTTCTTCGACGAGGGCTCGGCTGCCGGGGACCTTTTCTTCGACGAGGGCTCGGCTGCCGGGGACCTTTTCTTCGACGAGGGCTCGGTTGCCGAAGAAAATTTTTCGACGAGGGCTCGGCTGCCGGGGTCTTTTTCTTCGAAGAAGACTCGGCTGCCGAAGAAAAGATTTTCGACGAGGGCTCGGCTGCCGGGGACCTTTTCTTCGACGAGGCCTCGGTTGCTGAAGAAAATTTTTCGACGAGGGCTCGGCTGCCGGGGACTTTTTCTTCGAAGAAGACTCGGCTGCCGAAGAAAAGATTTTCGACGAGGGCTCGGCTGCCGGGGACCTTTTCTTCGACGAGGGCTCGGCTGCCGGGGACCTTTTCTTCGACGAGGGCTCGGCTGCCGGGGACCTTTTCTTCGATGAGGGCTCGGCTGCCGGGGACCTTTTCTTCGACGAGGGCTCGGCTGCCGGGGACCTTTTCTTCGACGAGGGCTCGGCTGCCGGGGACCTTTTCTTCGACGAGGGCTCGGCTGCCGGGGACCTTTTCTTCGACGAGGGCTCGGCTGCCGGGGACCTTTTCTTCGACGAGGGCTCGGCTGCCGGGGACCTTTTCTTCGACGAGGGCTCGGCTGCCGGGGACCTTTTCTTCGACGAGGGCTCGGCTGCCGGGGACCTTTTCTTCGACGAGGGCTCGGCTGCCGGGGACCTTTTCTTCGACGAGGGCTCGGCTGCCGGGGACCTTTTCTTCGACGAGGGCTCGGTTGCCGAAGAAAATTTTTCGACGAGGGCTCGGCTGCCGGGGTCTTTTACTTCGAAGAAGACTCGGCTGCCGAAGAAAAGATTTTCGACGAGGGCTCGGCTGCCGGGGACCTTTTCTTCGACGAGGGCTCGGCTGCCGGGGACCTTTTCTTCGACGAGGGCTCGGCTGCCGGGGACCTTTTCTTCGACGAGGGCTCGGCTGCCGGGGACCTTTTCTTCGACGAGGGCTCGGCTGCCGGGGACCTTTTCTTCGACGAGGGCTCGGTTGCTGAAGAAAATTTTTCGACGAGGGCTCGGCTGCCGGGGACTTTTTCTTCGAAGAAGACTCGGCTGCCGAAGAAAAGATTTTCGACGAGGGCTCGGCTGCCGGGGACCTTTTCTTCGACGAGGGCTCGGCTGCCGGGGACCTTTTCTTCGACGAGGGCTCGGCTGCCGGGGACCTTTTCTTCGACGAGGGCTCGGCTGCCGGGGACCTTTTCTTCGACGAGGGCTCGGCTGCCGGGGACCTTTTCTTCGACGAGGGCTCGGCTGCCGGGGACCTTTTCTTCGACGAGGGCTCGGCTGCCGGGGACCTTTTCTTCGACGAGGGCTCGGCTGCCGGGGACCTTTTCTTCGACGAGGGCTCGGTTGCTGAAGAAAATTTTTCGACGAGGGCTCGGCTGCCGGGGACTTTTTCTTCGAAGAAGACTCGGCTGCCGAAGAAAAGATTTTCGACGAGGGCTCGGCTGCCGGGGACCTTTTCTTCGACGAGGGCTCGGCTGCCGGGGACCTTTTCTTCGACGAGGGCTCGGCTGCCGGGGACCTTTTCTTCGACGAGGGCTCGGCTGCCGGGGACCTTTTCTTCGACGAGGGCTCGGTTGCTGAAGAAAATTTTTCGACGAGGGCTCGGCTGCCGGGGACTTTTTCTTCGAAGAACACTCGGCTGCCGAAGAAAAGATTTTCGACGAGGGCTCGGCTGCCGGGGACCTTTTCTTCGACGAGGGCTCGGCTGCCGGGGACCTTTTCTTCGACGAGGGCTCGGCTGCCGGGGACCTTTTCTTCGACGAGGGCTCGGTTGCCGAAGAAAATTTTTCGACGAGGGCTCGGCTGCCAGGGTCTTTTTCTTCGAAGAAGACTCGTCTGCCGAAGAAAAGATTTTCGACGAGGGCTCGGCTGCCGGGGACCTTTTCTTCGACGAGGGCTCGGCTGCCGGGGACTTTTTCTTCGACGAGGGCTCGGCTGCCGGGGACCTTTTCTTCGACGAGGGCTCGGTTGCTGAAGAAAATTTTTCGACGAGGGCTCGGCTGCCGGGGACTTTTTCTTCGAAGAAGACTCGGCTGCCGAAGAAAAGATTTTCGACGAGGGCTCGGCTGCCGGGGACCTTTTCTTCGACGAGGGCTCGGGTGCCGGGGACCTTTTCTTCGACGAGGGCTCGGTTGCCGAAGAAAATTTTTCGACGAGGGCTCGGCTGCCGGGGTCTTTTTCTTCGAAGAAGACTCGTCTGCCGAAGAAAAGATTTTCGACGAGGGCTCGGCTGCCGGGGACCTTTTCTTCGACGAGGGCTCGGCTGCCGGGGACCTTTTCTTCGACGAGGGCTCGGCTGCCGGGGACCTTTTCTTCGACGAGGACTCGGTTGCTGAAGAAAATTTTTCGACGAGGGCTCGGCTGCCGGGGACTTTTTCTTCGAAGAAGACTCGGCTGCCGAAGAAAAGATTTTCGACGAGGGCTCGGCTGCCGGGGACCTTTTCTTCGACGAGGGCTCGGCTGCCGGGGACCTTTTCTTCGACGAGGGCTCGGCTGCCGGGGACCTTTTCTTCGACGAGGCCTCGGCTGCCGGGGACCTTTTCTTCGACGAGGGCTCGGCTGCCGGGGACCTTTTCTTCGACGAGGGCTCGGCTGCCGGGGACCTTTTCTTCGACGAGGGCTCGGCTGCCGGGGACCTTTTCTTCGACGAGGGCTCGGTTGCCGAAGAAAATTTTTCGACGAGGGTTCGGCTGCTGGGGTCTATTTCTTCGACGAGGGCTCGGCTGCCGGGGACCTTTTCTTCGACGAGGGCTCGGCTGCCGGGGACCTTTTCTTCGACGAGGGCTCAGCTGCCGGGGACCTTTTCTTCGACGAGGGCTCGGCTGCCGGGGACCTTTTCTTCGACGAGGGCCCGGCTGCCGGGGACCTTTTCTTCGACGAGGGCTCGGCTGCCGGGGACCTTTTCTTCGACGAGGGCTCGGTTGCCGAAGAAAATTTTTCGACGAGGGTTCGGCTGCCGGGGTCTATTTCTTCGACGAGGGCTCGGCTGCCGGGGACCTTTTCTTCGACGAGGGCTCGGCTGCCGGGGACCTTTTCTTCGACGAGGGCTCGGCTGCCGGGGACCTTTTCTTCGACGAGGGCTCGGCTGCCGGGGACCTTTTCTTCGACGAGGGCTCGGCTGCCGGGGACCTTTTCTTCGACGAGGGCTCGGCTGCCGGGGACCTTTTCTTCGACGAGGGCTCGGCTGCCGGGGACCTTTTCTTCGACGAGGGCTCGGCTGCCGGGGACCTTTTCTTCGACGAGGGCTCGGTTGCCGAAGAAAATTTTTCGACGAGGGTTCGGCTGCCGGGGTCTATTTCTTCGACGAGGGCTCGGCTGCCGGGGACCTTTTCTTCGACGAGGGCTCGGCTGCCGGGGACCTTTTCTTCGACGAGGGCTCGACTGCCGGGGACCTTTTCTTCGACGAGGGCTCGGCTGCCGGGGACCTTTTCTTCGACGAGGGCTCGGCTGCCGAAGAAAATTTTTCGACGAGGGTTCGGCTGCCGGGGTCTATTTCTTCGACGAGGGCTCGGCTGCCGGGGACCTTTTCTTCGACGAGGGCTCGGTTGCCGAAGAAAATTTTTCGACGAGGGTTCGGCTGCCGGGGACCTTTTCTTCGACGAGGGCTCGGCTGCCGGGGACCTTTTCTTCGACGAGGGCTCGGCTGCCGGGGACCTTTTCTTCGACGAGGGCTCGGCTGCCGGGGACCTTTTCTTCGACGAGGGCTCGGCTGCCGGGGACCTTTTCTTCGACGAGGGCTCGGCTGCCGGGGACCTTTTCTTCGACGAGGGCTCGGCTGCCGAAGAAAATTTTTCGACGAGGGTTCGGCTGCCGGGGTCTATTTCTTCGACGAGGGCTCGGCTGCCGGGGACCTTTTCTTCGACGAGGGCTCGGCTGCCGGGGACCTTTTCTTCGACGAGGGCTCGGCTGCCGGGGACCTTTTCTTCGACGAGGGCTCGGCTGCCGGGGACCTTTTCTTCGACGAGGGCTCGGCTGCCGGGGACCTTTTCTTCGACGAGGGCTCGGCTGCCGGGGACCTATTCTTCGACGAGGGCTCGGCTGCCGGGGACCTATTCTTCGACGAGGGCTCGGCTGCCGGGGACCTTTTCTTCGACGAGGGCTCGGCTGCCGGGGACCTTTTCTTCGACGAGGGCTCGGCTGCCGGGGACCTTTTCTTCGACGAGGGCTCGGCTGCCGGGGACCTTTTCTTCGACGAGGGCTCGGCTGCCGGGGACCTTTTCTTCGACGAGGGCTCGGCTGCCGGGGACCTTTTCTTCGACGAGGGCTCGGCTGCCGGGGACCTTTTCTTCGACGAGGGCTCGGCTGCCGGGGACCTTTTCTTCGACGAGGGCTCGGCTGCCGGGGGACCTTTTCTTCGACGAGGGCTCGGCTGCTGAAGAAAATTTTTCAACGAGGGCTCGGCTGCCGGGGACCTTTTCTTCGACGAGGGCTCGGCTGCCGGGGACCTTTTCTTCGACGAGGGCTCGGCTGCCGGGGACCTTTTCTTCGACGAGGGCTCGGTTGCCGAAGAAAATTTTTCGACGAGGGCTCGGCTGCCGGGGTCTTTTTCTTCGAAGAAGACTCGGCTGCCGAAGAAAAGATTTTCGACGAGGGCTCGGCTGCCGGGGACCTTTTCTTCGACGAGGGCTCGGCTGCCGGGGACCTTTTCTTCGACGAGGGCTCGGCTGCCGGGGACCTTTTCTTCGACGAGGGCTCGGTTGCTGAAGAAAATTTTTCGACGAGGGCTCGGCTGCCGGGGACTTTTTCTTCGAAGAAGACTCGGCTGCCGAAGAAAAGATTTTCGACGAGGGCTCGGCTGCCGGGGACCTTTTCTTCGACGAGGGCTCGGCTGCCGGGGACCTTTTCTTCGACGAGGGCTCGGCTGCCGGGGACCTTTTCTTCGACGAGGGCTCGGCTGCCGGGGACCTTTTCTTCGACGAGGGCTCGGCTGCCGGGGACCTTTTCTTCGACGAGGGCTCGGTTGCCGAAGAAAATTTTTCGACGAGGGCTCGGCTGCCGGGGTCTATTTCTTCGACGAGGGCTCGGCTGCCGGGGACCTTTTCTTCGACGAGGGCTCGGCTGCCGGGGACCTTTTCTTCGACGAGGGCTCGGCTGCCGGGGACCTTTTCTTCGACGAGGGCTCGGCTGCCGGGGACCTTTTCTTCGACGAGGGCTCGGCTGCCGGGGACCTTTTCTTCGACGAGGGCTCGGCTGCCGGGGACCTTTTCTTCGACGAGGGCTCGGCTGCCGGGGACCATTTCTTCGACGAGGGCTCGGCTGCCGGGGTCCATTTCTTCGACGAGGGCTCGGCTGCCGGGGTCTATTTCTTCGACGAGGGCTCGGCTGCCGGGGACCTTTTCTTCGACGAGGGCTCGGCTGCCGGGGACCTTTTCTTCGACGAGGGCTCGGCTGCCGGGGACCTTTTCTTCGACGAGGGCTCGGCTGCCGGGGACCTTTTCTTCGACGAGGGCTCGGTTGCCGAAGAAAATTTTTCGACGAGGGTTCGGCTGCCGGGGTCTATTTCTTCGACGAGGGCTCGGCTGCCGGGGACCTTTTCTTCGACGAGGGCTCGGCTGCCGGGGACCTTTTCTTCGACGAGGGCTCGGCTGCCGGGGACCTTTTCTTCGACGAGGGCTCGGCTGCCGGGGACCTTTTCTTCGACGAGGGCTCGGCTGCCGGGGACCTTTTCTTCGACGAGGGCTCGGCTGCCGGGGACCTTTTCTTCGACGAGGGCTCGGCTGCCGGGGACCTTTTCTTCGACGAGGGCTCGGCTGCCGGGGACCTTTTCTTCGACGAGGGCTCGGCTGCCGGGGACCTTTTCTTCGACGAGGGCTCGGCTGCCGGGGACCTTTTCTTCGACGAGGGCTCGGCTGCCGAAGAAAATTTTTCGACGAGGGCTCGGCTGCCGGGGTCTATTTCTTCGACGAGGGCTCGGCTGCCGGGGACCTTTTCTTCGACGAGGGCTCGGCTGCCGGGGACCTTTTCTTCGACGAGGGCTCGGCTGCCGGGGACCTTTTCTTCGACGAGGGCTCGGCTGCCGGGGACCTTTTCTTCGACGAGGGCTCGGCTGCCGGGGACCTTTTCTTCGACGAGGGCTCGGCTGCCGGGGACCTTTTCTTCGACGAGGGCTCGGCTGCCGGGGACCTTTTCTTCGACGAGGGCTCGGCTGCCGGGGACCTTTTCTTCGACGAGGGCTCGGCTGCCGGGGACCTTTTCTTCGACGAGGGCTCGGCTGCCGGGGACCTTTTCTTCGACGAGGGCTCGGTTGCTGAAGAAAATTTTTCAACGAGGGCTCGGCTGCCGGGGACTTTTTCTTCGAAGAAGACTCGTCTGCCGAAGAAAAGATTTTCGACGAGGGCTCGGCTGCCGGGGACCTTTTCTTCGACGAGGGCTCGGCTGCCGGGGACCTTTTCTTCGACGAGGGCTCGGCTGCCGGGGACCTTTTCTTCGACGAGGGCTCGGCTGCCGGGGACCTTTTCTTCGACGAGGGCTCGGCTGCCGGGGACCTTTTCTTCGACGAGGGCTCGGCTGCCGGGGACCTTTTCTTCGACGAGGGCTCGGCTGCCGGGGACCTTTTCTTCGACGAGGGCTCGGCTGCCGGGGACCTTTTCTTCGACGAGGGCTCGGCTGCCGGGGACCTTTTCTTCGACGAGGGCTCGGCTGCCGAAGAAAATTTTTCAACGAGGGCTCGGCTGCCGGGGACTTTTTCTTCGAAGAAGACTCGTCTGCCGAAGAAAAGATTTTCGACGAGGGCTCGGCTGCCGAAGAAAATTTTTCAACGAGGGCTCGGCTGCCGGGGACTTTTTCTTCGAAGAAGACTCGTCTGCCGAAGAAAAGATTTTCGACGAGGTCTCGGCTGCCGGGGACCTTTTCTTCGACGAGGTCTCGGCTGCCGGGGACCTTTTCTTCGACGAGGGCTCGGCTGCCGGGGACCTTTTCTTCGACGAGGGCTCGGCTGCCGGGGACCTTTTCTTCGACGAGGGCTCGGCTGCCGGGGACCTTTTCTTCGACGAGGGCTCGGCTGCCGGGGACCTTTTCTTCGACGAGGGCTCGGTTGCCGAAGAAAATTTTTCGACGAGGGCTCGGCTGCCGGGGTCTTTTTCTTCGAAGAAGACTCGGCTGCCGAAGAAAAGATTTTCGACGAGGGCTCGGCTGCCGGGGACCTTTTCTTCGACGAGGGCTCGGCTGCCGGGGACCTTTTCTTCGACGAGGGCTCGGCTGCCGGGGACCTTTTCTTCGACGAGGGCTCGGCTGCCGGGGACCTTTTCTTCGACGAGGGCTCGGCTGCCGGGGACCTTTTCTTCGACGAGGGCTCGGCTGCCGGGGACCTTTTCTTCGACGAGGGCTCGGTTGCCGAAGAAAATTTTTCGACGAGGGCTCGGCTGCCGGGGACCTTTTCTTCGACGAGGGCTCGGCTGCCGGGGACCTTTTCTTCGACGAGGGCTCGGCTGCCGGGGACCTTTTCTTCGACGAGGGCTCGGCTGCCGGGGACCTTTTCTTCGACGAGGGCTCGGCTGCCGGGGACCTTTTCTTCGACGAGGGCTCGGCTGCCGGGGACCTTTTCTTCGACGAGGGCTCGGCTGCCGGGGACCTTTTCTTCGACGAGGGCTCGGCTGCCGGGGACTTTTTCTTCGAAGAAGGCTCGTCTGCCGAAGAAAAGATTTTCGACGAGGGCTCGGCTGCCGGGGACCTTTTCTTCGACGAGGGCTCGGCTGCTGAAGAAAATTTTTCGACGAGGGCTCGGCTGCCGGGGACCTTTTCTTCGACGAGGGCTCGGCTGCCGGGGACCTTTTCTTCGACGAGGGCTCGGCTGCCGGGGACCTTTTCTTCGACGAGGGCTCGGCTGCCGGGGACCTTTTCTTCGACGAGGGCTCGGCTGCCGGGGACCTTTTCTTCGACGAGGGCTCGGCTGCCGGGGACCTTTTCTTCGACGAGGGCTCGGCTGCCGGGGACCTTTTCTTCGACGAGGGCTCGGCTGCCGGGGACCTTTTCTTCGACGAGGGCTCGGCTGCCGGGGACCTTTTCTTCGACGAGGGCTCGGCTGCCGGGGACCTTTTCTTCGACGAGGGCTCGGTTGCCGAAGAAAATTTTTCGACGAGGGCTCGGCTGCCGGGGTCTTTTACTTCGAAGAAGACTCGGCTGCCGAAGAAAAGATTTTCGACGAGGGCTCGGCTGCCGGGGACCTTTTCTTCGACGAGGGCTCGGCTGCCGGGGACCTTTTCTTCGACGAGGGCTCGGCTGCCGGGGACCTTTTCTTCGACGAGGGCTCGGCTGCCGGGGACCTTTTCTTCGACGAGGGCTCGGCTGCCGGGGACCTTTTCTTCGACGAGGGCTCGGTTGCTGAAGAAAATTTTTCGACGAGGGCTCGGCTGCCGGGGACTTTTTCTTCGAAGAAGACTCGGCTGCCGAAGAAAAGATTTTCGACGAGGGCTCGGCTGCCGGGGACCTTTTCTTCGACGAGGGCTCGGCTGCCGGGGACCTTTTCTTCGACGAGGGCTCGGCTGCCGGGGACCTTTTCTTCGACGAGGGCTCGGTTGCTGAAGAAAATTTTTCGACGAGAGCTCGGCTGCCGGGGACTTTTTCTTCGAAGAAGACTCGGCTGCCGAAGAAAAGATTTTCGACGAGGGCTCGGCTGCCGGGGACCTTTTCTTCGACGAGGGCTCGGCTGCCGGGGACCTTTTCTTCGACGAGGGCTCGGCTGCCGGGGACCTTTTCTTCGACGAGGGCTCGGTTGCTGAAGAAAATTTTTCGACGAGGGCTCAGCTGCCGGGGACTTTTTCTTCGAAGAAGACTCGGCTGCCGAAGAAAAGATTTTCGACGAGGGCTCGGCTGCCGGGGACCTTTTCTTCGACGAGGGCTCGGCTGCCGGGGACCTTTTCTTCGACGAGGGCTCTGTTGCCGAAGAAAATTTTTCGACGAGGGGCTCGGCTGCCAGGGTCTTTTTCTTCGAAAAAGACTCGTCTGCCGAAGAAAAGATTTTCGACGAGGGCTCGGCTGCCGGGGACCTTTTCTTCGACGAGGGCTCGGCTGCCGGGGACCTTTTCTTCGACGAGGGCTCGGCTGCCGGGGACCTTTTCTTCGACGAGGGCTCGGTTGCTGAAGAAAATTTTTCGACGAGGGCTCGGCTGCCGGGGACTTTTTCTTCGAAGAAGACTCGGCTGCCGAAGAAAAGATTTTCGACGAGGGCTCGGCTGCCGGGGACTTTTTCTTCGAAGAAGACTCGGCTGCCGAAGAAAAGATTTTCGACGAGGGCTCGGCTGCCGGGGACCTTTTCTTCGACGAGGGCTCGGCTGCCGGGGACCTTTTCTTCGACGAGGGCTCGGCTGCCGGGGACCTTTTCTTCGACGAGGGCTCGGCTGCCGGGGACCTTTTCTTCGACGAGGGCTCGGCTGCCGGGGACCTTTTCTTCGACGAGGGCTCGGTTGCTGAAGAAAATTTTTCGACGAGGGCTCGGCTGCCGGGGACTTTTTCTTCGAAGAAGACTCGGCTGCCGAAGAAAAGATTTTCGACGAGGGCTCGGCTGCCGGGGACCTTTTCTTCGACGAGGGCTCGGCTGCCGGGGACCTTTTCTTCGACGAGGGCTCGGCTGCCGGGGACCTTTTCTTCGACGAGGGCTCGGCTGCCGGGGACCTTTTCTTCGACGAGGGCTCGGTTGCTGAAGAAAATTTTTCGACGAGAGCTCGGCTGCCGGGGACTTTTTCTTCGAAGAAGACTCGGCTGCCGAAGAAAAGATTTTCGACGAGGGCTCGGCTGCCGGGGACCTTTTCTTCGACGAGGGCTCGGCTGCCGGGGACCTTTTCTTCGACGAGGGCTCGGCTGCCGGGGACCTTTTCTTCGACGAGGGCTCGGTTGCTGAAGAAAATTTTTCGACGAGGGCTCAGCTGCCGGGGACTTTTTCTTCGAAGAAGACTCGGCTGCCGAAGAAAAGATTTTCGACGAGGGCTCGGCTGCCGGGGACCTTTTCTTCGACGAGGGCTCGGCTGCCGGGGACCTTTTCTTCGACGAGGGCTCGGTTGCCGAAGAAAATTTTTCGACGAGGGCTCGGCTGCCAGGGTCTTTTTCTTCGAAGAAGACTCGTCTGCCGAAGAAAAGATTTTCGACGAGGGGCTCGGCTGCCGGGGACCTTTTCTTCGACGAGGGCTCGGCTGCCGGGGACCTTTTCTTCGACGAGGGCTCGGCTGCCGGGGACCTTTTCTTCGACGAGGGCTCGGTTGCTGAAGAAAATTTTTCGACGAGGGCTCGGCTGCCGGGGACTTTTTCTTCGAAGAAGACTCGGCTGCCGAAGAAAAGATTTTCGACGAGGGCTCGGCTGCCGGGGACCTTTTCTTCGACGAGGGCTCGGCTGCCGGGGACCTTTTCTTCGACGAGGGCTCGGTTGCCGAAGAAAATTTTTCGACGAGGGCTCGGCTGCCGGGGTCTTTTTCTTCGAAGAAGACTCGTCTGCCGAAGAAAAGATTTTCGACGAGGGCTCGGCTGCCGGGGACCTTTTCTTCGACGAGGGGCTCGGCTGCCGGGGGACCTTTTCTTCGACGAGGGCTCGGCTGCCGGGGACCTTTTCTTCGACGAGGGCTCGGTTGCTGAAGAAAATTTTTCGACGAGGGCTCGGCTCCCGGGGACTTTTTCTTCGAAGAAGACTCGGCTGCCGAAGAAAAGATTTTCGACGAGGGCTCGGCTGCCGGGGACCTTTTCTTCGACGAGGGCTCGGCTGCCGGGGACCTTTTCTTCGACGAGGGCTCGGCTGCCGGGGACCTTTTCTTCGACGAGGGCTCGGCTGCCGGGGACCTTTTCTTCGACGAGGGCTCGGCTGCCGGGGACCTTTTCTTCGACGAGGGCTCGGCTGCCGGGGACCTTTTCTTCGACGAGGGCTCGGTTGCCGAAGAAAATTTTCGACGAGGGTTCGGCTGCTGGGGTCTATTTCTTCGACGAGGGCTCGGCTGCCGGGGACCTTTTCTTCGACGAGGGCTCGGCTGCCGGGGACCTTTTCTTCGACGAGGGCTCGGCTGCCGGGGACCTTTTCTTCGACGAGGGCCCGGCTGCCGGGGACCTTTTCTTCGACGAGGGCTCGGCTGCCGGGGACCTTTTCTTCGACGAGGGCCCGGCTGCCGGGGACCTTTTCTTCGACGAGGGCTCGGCTGCCGGGGACCTTTTCTTCGACGAGGGCTCGGTTGCCGAATAAAATTTTTCGACGAGGGTTCGGCTGCCGGGGTCTATTTCTTCGACGAGGGCTCGGCTGCCGGGGACCTTTTCTTCGACGAGGGCTCGGCTGCCGGGGACCTTTTCTTCGACGAGGGCTCGGCTGCCGGGGACTTTTTCTTCGAAGAAGACTCGGCTGCCGAAGAAAAGATTTTCGACGAGGGCTCGGCTGCCGGGGACCTTTTCTTCGACGAGGGCTCGGCTGCCGGGGGACCTTTTCTTCGACGAGGGCTCGGTTGCCGAAGAAAATTTTTCGACGAGGGCTCGGCTGCCGGGGTCTTTTTCTTCGAAGAAGACTCGTCTGCCGAAGAAAAGATTTTCGACGAGGGCTCGGCTGCCGGGGACCTTTTCTTCGACGAGGGCTCGGCTGCCGGGGACCTTTTCTTCGACGAGGGCTCGGCTGCCGGGGACCTTTTCTTCGACGAGGGCTCGGTTGCTGAAGAAAATTTTTCGACGAGGGCTCGGCTCCCGGGGACTTTTTCTTCGAAGAAGACTCGGCTGCCGAAGAAAAGATTTTCGACGAGGGCTCGGCTGCCGGGGACCTTTTCTTCGACGAGGGCTCGGCTGCCGGGGACCTTTTCTTCGACGAGGGCTCGGCTGCCGGGGACCTTTTCTTCGACGAGGGCTCGGCTGCCGGGGACCTTTTCTTCGACGAGGGCTCGGCTGCCGGGGACCTTTTCTTCGACGAGGGCTCGGCTGCCGGGGACCTTTTCTTCGACGAGGGCTCGGTTGCCGAAGAAAATTTTCGACGAGGGTTCGGCTGCTGGGGTCTATTTCTTCGACGAGGGCTCGGCTGCCGGGGACCTTTTCTTCGACGAGGGCTCGGCTGCCGGGGACCTTTTCTTCGACGAGGGCTCGGCTGCCGGGGACCTTTTCTTCGACGAGGGCCCGGCTGCCGGGGACCTTTTCTTCGACGAGGGCTCGGCTGCCGGGGACCTTTTCTTCGACGAGGGCTCGGTTGCCGAAGAAAATTTTTCGACGAGGGTTCGGCTGCCGGGGTCTATTTCTTCGACGAGGGCTCGGCTGCCGGGGACCTTTTCTTCGACGAGGGCTCGGCTGCCGGGGACCTTTTCTTCGACGAGGGCTCGGCTGCCGGGGACCTTTTCTTCGACGAGGGCTCGGCTGCCGGGGACCTTTTCTTCGACGAGGGCTCGGTTGCCGAAGAAAATTTTTCGACGAGGGCTCGGCTGCCGGGGTCTTTTTCTTCGAAGAAGACTCGGCTGCCGAAGAAAAGATTTTCGACGAGGGCTCGGCTGCCGGGGACCTTTTCTTCGACGAGGGCTCGGCTGCCGGGGACCTTTTCTTCGGACGAGGGCTCGGCTGCCGGGGACCTTTTCTTCGACGAGGGCTCGGCTGCCGGGGACCTTTTCTTCGACGAGGGCTCGGCTGCCGGGGACCTTTTCTTCGACGAGGGCTCGGCTGCCGGGGACCTTTTCTTCGACGAGGGCTCGGCTGCCGGGGACCTTTTCTTCGACGAGGGCTCGGCTGCCGGGGACCTTTTCTTCGACGAGGGCTCGGCTGCCGGGGACCTTTTCTTCGACGAGGGCTCGGCTGCCGGGGACCTTTTCTTCGACGAGGGCTCGGCTGCCGGGGACCTTTTCTTCGACGAGGGCTCGGCTGCCGGGGACCTTTTCTTCGACGAGGGCTCGGTTGCCGAAGAAAATTTTTCGACGAGGGTTCGGCTGCCGGGGTCTATTTCTTCGACGAGGGCTCGGCTGCCGGGGACCTTTTCTTCGACGAGGGCTCGGCTGCCGGGGACCTTTTCTTCGACGAGGGCTCGGCTGCCGGGGACCTTTTCTTCGACGAGGGCTCGGCTGCCGGGGACCTTTTCTTCGACGAGGGCTCGGCTGCCGGGGACCTTTTCTTCGACGAGGGCTCGGCTGCCGGGGACCTTTTCTTCGACGAGGGCTCGGTTGCCGAAGAAAATTTTTCGACGAGGGTTCGGCTGCCGGGGTCTATTTCTTAGACGAGGGCTCGGCTGCCGGGGACCTTTTCTTCGACGAGGGCTCGGCTGCCGGGGACCTTTTCTTCGACGAGGGCTCGGCTGCCGGGGACCTTTTCTTCGACGAGGGCTCGGCTGCCGGGGACCTTTTCTTCGACGAGGGCTCGGCTGCCGGGGACCTTTTCTTCGACGAGGGCTCGGCTGCCGAAGAAAATTTTTCGACGAGTGCTCGGCTGCCGGGGTCTATTTCTTCGACGAGGGCTCGGCTGCCGGGGACCTTTTCTTCGACGAGGGCTCGGCTGCCGGGGACCTTTTCTTCGACGAGGGCTCGGCTGCCGGGGACCTTTTCTTCGACGAGGGCTCGGCTGCCGGGGACCTTTTCTTCGACGAGGGCTCGGCTGCCGGGGACCTTTTCTTCGACGAGGGCTCGGCTGCCGGGGACCTTTTCTTCGACGAGGGCTCGGCTGCCGGGGACCTTTTCTTCGACGAGGGCTCGGTTGCCGAAGAAATTTTTCGACGAGGGCTCGGCTGCCGGGGTCTATTTCTTCGACGAGGGCTTGGCTGCCGGGGACCTTTTCTTCGACGAGGGCTCGGCTGCCGGGGACCTTTTCTTCGACGAGGGCTCGGCTGCCGGGGACCTTTTCTTCGACGAGGGCTCGGCTGCCGGGGACCTTTTCTTCGACGAGGGCTCGGCTGCCGGGGACCTTTTCTTCGACGAGGGCTCGGCTGCCGGGGACCTTTTCTTCGACGAGGGCTCGGCTGCCGGGGACCTTTTCTTCGACGAGGGCTCGGCTGCCGGGGACCTTTTCTTCGACGAGGGCTCGGCTGCCGAAGAAAATTTTTCGACGAGGGCTCGGCTGCCGGGGTCTATTTCTTCGACGAGGGCTCGGCTGCCGGGGACCTTTTCTTCGACGAGGGCTCGGCTGCCGGGGACCTTTTCTTCGACGAGGGCTCGGCTGCCGGGGACCTTTTCTTCGACGAGGGCTCGGCTGCCGGGGACCTTTTCTTCGACGAGGGCTCGGCTGCCGGGGACCTTTTCTTCGACGAGGGCTCGGTTGCCGAAGAAAATTTTTCGACGAGGGCTCGGCTGCCGGGGTCTATTTCTTCGACGAGGGCTCGGCTGCCGGGGACCTTTTCTTCGACGAGGGCTCGGCTGCCGGGGACCTTTTCTTCGACGAGGGCTCGGCTGCCGGGGACCTTTTCTTCGACGAGGGCTCGGCTGCCGGGGACCTTTTCTTCGACGAGGGCTCGGCTGCCGGGGACCTTTTCTTCGACGAGGGCTCGGTTGCTGAAGAAAATTTTTCAACGAGGGCTCGGCTGCCGGGGACTTTTCTTCGAAGAAGACTCGTCTGCCGAAGAAAAGATTTTCGACGAGGGCTCGGCTGCCGGGGACCTTTCTTCGACGAGGGCTCGGCTGCCGGGGACCTTTTCTTCGACGAGGGCTCGGCTGCCGGGGACCTTTTCTTCGACGAGGGCTCGGCTGCCGGGACCTTTTCTTCGACGAGGGCTCGGCTGCCGGGGACCTTTTCTTCGACGAGGGCTCGGCTGCCGGGGACCTTTTCTTCGACGAGGGCTCGGCTGCCGGGGACCTTTTCTTCGACGAGGGCTCGGCTGCCGGGGACCTTTTCTTCGACGAGGGCTCGGCTGCCGGGGACCTTTTCTTCGACGAGGGCTCGGCTGCCGGGGACCTTTTCTTCGACGAGGGCTCGGCTGCCGGGGACCTTTTCTTCGACGAGGGCTCGGTTGCCGAAGAAAATTTTTCGACGAGGGCTCGGCTGCCGGGGTCTATTTCTTCGACGAGGGCTCGGCTGCCGGGGACCTTTTCTTCGACGAGGGCTCGGCTGCCGGGGACCTTTTCTTCGACGAGGGCTCGGCTGCCGGGGACCTTTTCTTCGACGAGGGCTCGGCTGCCGGGACCTTTTCTTCGACGAGGGCTCGGCTGCCGGGGACCTTTTCTTCGACGAGGGCTCGGTTGCTGAAGAAAATTTTTCAACGAGGGCTCGGCTGCCGGGGACTTTTTCTTCGAAGAAGACTCGTCTGCCGAAGAAAAGATTTTCGACGAGGGCTCGGCTGCCGGGGACCTTTTCTTCGACTTCGACGAGGGCTCGGCTGCCGGGGACCTTTTCTTCGACGAGGGCTCGGCTGCCGGGGACCTTTTCTTCGACGAGGGCTCGGCTGCCGGGGACCTTTTCTTCGACGAGGGCTCGGCTGCCGGGGACCTTTTCTTCGACGAGGGCTCGGCTGCCGGGGACCTTTTCTTCGACGAGGGCTCGGCTGCCGGGGACCTTTCTTCGACGAGGGCTCGGCTGCCGAGAAATTTTTCAACGAGGGCTCGGCTGCCGGGGACTTTTTCTTCGAAGAAGACTCGTCGAGAAAGATTTCGACGAGGGCTCGGCTGCCGGGGACCTTTTCTTCGACGAGGGCTCGGCTGCCGGGGACCTTTTCTTCGACGAGGGCTCGGCTGCCGGGGACCTTTTCTTCGACGAGGGCCTCGGCTGCCGGGGACCTTTTCTTCGACGAGGGCTCGGCTGCCGGGGACCTTTTCTTCGACGAGGGCTCGGCTGCCGGGGACCTTTTCTTCGACGAGGGCTCGGCTGCCGGGGACCTTTTCTTCGACGAGGGCTCGGCTTGCCGGGGACCTTTTCTTCGACGAGGGCTCGGCTGCCGGGGACCTTTTCTTCGACGAGGGCTCGGCTGCCGGGGACCTTTTCTTCGACGAGGGCTCGGCTGCCGGGGACCTTTTTCTTCGACGAGGGCTCGGCTGCCGGGGACCTTTTCTTCGACGAGGGCTCGGCTGCCGAAGAAAATTTTTCAACGAGGGCTCGGCTGCCGGGGACTTTTTCTTCGAAGAAGACTCGTCTGCCGAAGAAAAGATTTTCGACGAGGGCTCGGCTGCCGAAGAAAATTTTTCAACGAGGGCTCGGCTGCCGGGGACTTTTTCTTCGAAGAAGACTCGTCTGCCGAAGAAAAGATTTTCGACGAGGTCTCGGCTGCCGGGGACCTTTTCTTCGACGAGGTCTCGGCTGCCGGGGACCTTTTCTTCGACGAGGGCTCGGCTGCCGGGGACCTTTTCTTCGACGAGGGCTCGGCTGCCGGGGACCTTTTCTTCGACGAGGGCTCGGCTGCCGGGGACCTTTTCTTCGACGAGGGCTCGGCTGCCGGGGACCTTTTCTTCGACGAGGGCTCGGTTGCCGAAGAAAATTTTTCGACGAGGGCTCGGCTGCCGGGGTCTTTTTCTTCGAAGAAGACTCGGCTGCCGAAGAAAAGATTTTCGACGAGGGCTCGGCTGCCGGGGACCTTTTCTTCGACGAGGGCTCGGCTGCCGGGGACCTTTTCTTCGACGAGGGCTCGGCTGCCGGGGACCTTTTCTTCGACGAGGGCTCGGCTGCCGGGGGACCTTTTCTTCGACGAGGGCTCGGCTGCCGGGGACCTTTCTTCGACGAGGCTCGGTTGCTGAAGAAAATTTTTCGACGAGGGCTCGGCTGCCGGGGACTTTTTCTTCGAAGAAGACTCGGCTGCCGAAGAAAAGATTTTCGACGAGGGCTCGGCTGCCGGGGACCTTTTCTTCGACGAGGGCTCGGCTGCCGGGGACCTTTTCTTCGACGAGGGCTCGGCTGCCGGGGACCTTTTCTTCGACGAGGGCTCGGTTGCCGAAGAAAATTTTTCGACGAGGGCTCGGCTGCCGGGGACCTTTTCTTCGACGAGGGCTCGGCTGCCGGGGACCTTTTCTTCGACGAGGGCTCGGCTGCCGGGGACCTTTTCTTCGACGAGGGCTCGGCTGCCGGGGACCTTTTCTTCGACGAGGGCTCGGCTGCCGGGGACCTTTTCTTCGACGAGGGCTCGGCTGCCGGGGACCTTTTCTTCGACGAGGGCTCGGCTGCCGGGGACCTTTTCTTCGACGAGGGCTCGGCTGCCGGGGACCTTTTCTTCGACGAGGGCTCGGCTGCCGGGGACCTTTTCTTCGACGAGGGCTCGGTTGCTGAAGAAAATTTTTCGACGAGGGCTCGGCTGCCGGGGACTTTTTCTTCGAAGAAGACTCGGCTGCCGGGACCTTTTCTTCGACGAGGGCTCTGCTGCCGGGGACCTTTTCTTCGACGAGGGCTCGGCTGCCGGGGACCTTTTCTTCGACGAGGGCTCGGTTGCCGAAGAAAATTTTTTCGACGAGGGTTCGGCTGCCGGGGTCTATTTCTTCGACGAGGCTCGGCTGCCGGGTCTATTTCTTCGACGAGGGCTCGGCTGCCGGGGACCTTTTCTTCGACGAGGGCTCGGCTGCCGGGGACCTTCTTCTTCGACGAGGGCTCGGCTGCCGGGGACCTTTTCTTCGACGAGGGCTCGGCTGCCGGGGACCTTTTCTTCGACGAGGGCTCGGCTGCCGGGGACCTTTTCTTCGACGAGGGCTCGGCTGCCGAAGATAATTTTTCGACGAGGGCTCGGTTGCCGAAGAAAATTTTTCGACGAGGGCTCGGCTGCCGGAGACCTTTTCTTCGACGAGGGCTCGGCTGCCGGGGACCTTTTCTTCGACGAGGGCTCGGCTGCTGAAGAAAATTTTTCAACGAGGGCTCGGCTGCCGGGGACTTTTTCTTCGAAGAAGACTCGTCTGCCGAAGAAAAGATTTTCGACGAGGGCTCGGCTGCCGGGGACCTTTTCTTCGACGAGGGCTCGGCTGCCGGGGACCTTTTCTTCGACGAGGGCTCGGCTGCCGGGGACCTTTTCTTCGACGAGGGCTCGGCTGCCGGGGACCTTTTCTTCGACGAGGGCTCGGCTGCCGGGGACCTTTTCTTCGACGAGGGCTCGGCTGCCGGGGACCTTTTCTTCGACGAGGGCTCGGCTGCCGGGGACCTTTTCTTCGACGAGGGCTCGGTTGCTGAAGAAAATTTTTCGACGAGGGCTCGGCTGCCGGGGACTTTTTCTTCGAAGAAGACTCGGCTGCCGGGGACCTTTTCTTCGACGAGGGCTCTGCTGCCGGGGACCTTTTCTTCGACGAGGGCTCGGCTGCCGGGGACCTTTTCTTCGACGAGGGCTCGGTTGCCGAAGAAAATTTTTCGACGAGGGTTCGGCTGCCGGGGTCTATTTCTTCGACGAGGGCTCGGCTGCCGGGGTCTATTTCTTCGACGAGGGCTCGGCTGCCGGGGACCTTTTCTTCGACGAGGGCTCGGCTGCCGGGGACCTTTTCTTCGACGAGGGCTCGGCTGCCGGGACCTTTTCTTCGACGAGGGCTCGGCTGCCGGGGACCTTTTCTTCGACGAGGGCTCGGCTGCCGGGGACCTTTTCTTCGACGAGGGCTCGGCTGCCGAAGATAATTTTTCGACGAGGGCTCGGTTGCCGAAGAAAATTTTTCGACGAGGGCTCGGCTGCCGGGGACCTTTTCTTCGACGAGGGCTCGGCTGCCGGGGACCTTTTCTTCGACGAGGGCTCGGCTGCCGGGGACCTTTTCTTCGACGAGGGCTCGGCTGCTGAAGAAAATTTTTCAACGAGGGCTCGGCTGCCGGGGACTTTTCTTCGAGAAGACTCGTCTGCCGAAGAAAAGATTTTCGACGAGGGCTCGGCTGCCGGGGACCTTTTCTTCGACGAGGGCTCGGCTGCCGGGGACCTTTTCTTCGACGAGGGCTCGGCTGCCGGGGACCTTTTCTTCGACGAGGGCTCGGCTGCCGGGGACCTTTTCTTCGACGAGGGCTCGGCTGCCGGGGACCTTTTCTTCGACGAGGGCTCGGCTGCCGGGGACCTTTTCTTCGACGAGGGCTCGGCTGCCGGGGACCTTTTCTTCGACGAGGGCTCGGCTGCCGGGACCTTTTCTTCGACGAGGGCTCGGCTGCCGGGGACCTTTTCTTCGACGAGGGCTCGGCTGCTGAAGAAAATTTTTCAACGAGGGCTCGGCTGCCGGGGACTTTTTCTTCGAAGAAGACTCGGCTGCCGAAGAAAAGATTTTCGACGAGGGCTCGGCTGCCGGGGACCTTTTCTTCGACGAGGGCTCGGCTGCCGAAGAAAATTTTTCAACGAGGGCTCGGCTGCCGGGGACCTTTTCTTCGACGAGGGCTCGGCTGCCGGGGACCTTTTCTTCGACGAGGGCTCGGCTGCCGGGGACCTTTTCTTCGACGAGGGCTCGGCTGCCGGGGACCTTTTCTTCGACGAGGGCTCGGCTGCCGGGGACCTTTTCTTCGACGAGGGCTCGGCTGCCGGGGACCTTTTCTTCGACGAGGGCTCGCTGCCGGGGACCTTTTCTTCGACGAGGGCTCGGCTGCCGGGGACCTTTCTTCGACGAGGGCTCGGCTGCCGGGGACCTTTTCTTCGACGAGGGCTCGGCTGCCGGGGACCTTTTCTTCGACGAGGGCTCGGCTGCCGGGGACCTTTTCTTCGACGAGGGCTCGGCTGCCGGGGACCTTTTCTTCGACGAGGGCTCGGCTGCCGGGGACCTTTTCTTCGACGAGGGCTCGGCTGCTGAAGAAAATTTTTCAACGAGGGCTCGGCTGCCGGGGACTTTTTCTTCGAAGAAGACTCGGCTGCCGAAGAAAGATTTTCGACGAGGGCTCGGCTGCCGAAGAAAATTTTTCAACGAGGGCTCGGCTGCCGGGGACCTTTTCTTCGACGAGGGCTCGGCTGCCGGGGACCTTTTCTTCGACGAGGGCTCGGCTGCCGGGGACCTTTTCTTCGACGAGGGCTCGGCTGCCGGGGACCTTTTCTTCGACGAGGGCTCGGCTGCCGGGGACCTTTTCTTCGACGAGGGCTCGGCTGCCGGGGACCTTTTCTTCGACGAGGGCTCGGCTGCCGGGGACCTTTTCTTCGACGAGGGCTCGGCTGCCGGGGACCTTTTCTTCGACGAGGGCTCGGCTGCTGAAGAAAATTTTTCAACGAGGGCTCGGCTGCCGGGGACCTTTTCTTCGACGAGGGCTCGGCTGCCGGGGACCTTTTCTTCGACGAGGGCTCGGCTGCCGGGGACCTTTTCTTCGAGGGCTCGCTGCCGGGGACCTTTTCTTCGACGAGGGCTCGGCTGCCGGGGACCTTTTCTTCGACGAGGGCTCGGCTGCCGGGGACCTTTTCTTCGACGAGGGCTCGGCTGCCGGGGACCTTTTCTTCGACGAGGGCTCGGCTGCCGGGGACCTTTTCTTCGACGAGGGCTCGGCTGCCGGGGACCTTTTCTTCGACGAGGGCTCGGCTGCCGGGGACCTTTTCTTCGACGAGGGCTCGGCTGCCGGGGACCTTTTCTTCGACGAGGGCTCGGCTGCCGGGGACCTTTTCTTCGACGAGGGCTCGGCTGCCGGGGACTTTTTTTTCGAAGAAGACTCGTCTGCCGAAGAAAAGATTTTCGACGAGGGCTCGGCTGCTGAAGAAAATTTTTCAACGAGGGCTCGGCTGCCGGGGACTTTTTCTTCGACGAGGGCTCGGCTGCCGGGGACCTTTTCTTCGACGAGGGCTCGGCTGCCGGGGACCTTTTCTTCGACGAGGGCTCGGCTGCCGGGGACCTTTTCTTCGACGAGGGCTCGGCTGCCGGGGACCTTTTCTTCGACGAGGGCTCGGGCTGCCGGGGACCTTTTCTTCGACGAGGGCTCGGCTGCCGGGGACCTTTTCTTCGACGAGGGCTCGGCTGCCGGGGACCTTTTCTTCGACGAGGGCTCGGCTGCCGGGGACTTTTTCTTCGAAGAAGACTCGGCTGCCGAAGAAAAGATTTTCGACGAGGGCTCGGCTGCCGGTCGGCTGCCGGGGACTTTTTCTTCGAAGAAGACTCGGCTGCCGAAGAAAAGATTTTCGACGAGGGCTCGGCTGCCGGGGACCTTTTCTTCGACGAGGGCTCGGCTGCCGGGGACCTTTTCTTCGACGAGGGCTCGGCTGCCGGGGACCTTTTCTTCGACGAGGGCTCGGCTGCCGGGGACCTTTTCTTCGACGAGGGCTCGGCTGCCGGGGACCTTTTCTTCGACGAGGGCTCGGCTGCCGGGGACCTTTTCTTCGACGAGGGCTCGGCTGCCGGGGACCTTTTCTTCGACGAGGGCTCGGCTGCCGGGGACCTTTTCTTCGACGAGGGCTCGGCTGCCGGGGGACCTTTTCTTCGACGAGGGCTCGGCTGCCGGGGACCTTTTCTTCGACGAGGGCTCGGCTGCCGGGGACCTTTTCTTCGACGAGGGCTCGGCTGCCGGGGACCTTTTCTTCGACGAGGGCTCGGCTGCCGGGGACTTTTTCTTCGAAGAAGACTCGTCTGCCGAAGAAAAGATTTTCGACGAGGGCTCGGCTGCCGAAGAAAATTTTTCAACGAGGACTCGGCTGCCGGGGACCTTTTCTTCGACGAGGGCTCGGCTGCCGGGGACCTTTTCTTCGACGAGGGCTCGGCTGCCGGGGACCTTTTCTTCGACGAGGGCTCGGCTGCCGGGGACCTTTTCTTCGACGAGGGCTCGGCTGCCGGGGACCTTTTCTTCGACGAGGGCTCGGCTGCCGGGGACCTTTTCTTCGACGAGGGCTCGGCTGCCGGGGACCTTTTCTTCGACGAGGGCTCGGCTGCCGGGGACTTTTTCTTCGAAGAGGGCTCGGCTGCCGGGGACCTTTTCTTCGACG